>NC_089595.1:41632452-41932452 GCF_019320115.1 Miscanthus floridulus
CTGAGTGAAGTGAGGGAGAGTCCCATCATTGGTGAGGATCCTTCGATGCACATCATGAGCCGAGGCACGTGCGTGCCCACCATCTCCATGACGCTTGATCTCTTCCTCGATGTTTTGGTACTCCTAAACAAGCTGTTGTCCGACAGTCATCGATCTCCAGCTTTCGTGCTCTTAGTTGCTCCATCCTTACAGTGAGATGGAGCCGCCCTCTCCAGCCTCGATCCTAGCATCAAGGGTTGCCTATTGGGGTTGTCTCCTCTCTAGAGACGCTTTGGACGTGCCCTTCGGGGGTTTGCGTCATGAAGCATTCCTGGGAAGGGTGATGGCTCTCCTTGCTGGAGTCAGAGTTGGAGGACAACTCTGGTTCCTCTACGAGGAGCCCGTAGAGTGTCTTCGGATCATGTTCGATTACCCCCACAAACTCGCTGTCCGTAAGCGGCTAAACCATGCGTAGTGCCAGAAGGTGGCCAGCGGTTGCCACGGCGTTGTAGAGACCGAACGAAAACGCTGTCGGGGCGCTTCGTATGGGGCCTTCGGAAAAAGGGTGATGCTGCGTGAGGGCTCCCTAGATAACTAGGGTCCAAGGGAGTCGCCCTGTGGGCCCTCAAGCCTCAGACGGCTGAGGTTGATGGAAGGGAGAGACTGTGCAGGCTGTGTGGGTCAGCGCCAGTTCTTCTCCTATTGTGACGATAAAATCTAGGTCGCCGAAACTGCACATGTGCACCTGAGGCCTAGCTAATTGCGTGGGTGGCCATCCGAGGCCTGATTTGGAATGTGCAAGGCCCCTACCTGGCGCACCAACTGTCGGTGTTCCGTACAAGCACCGGCAAGTAAATTTATAGTAATGCGCGTTAGGCTCGGATGGTGCGCTAAAGGACACAAGATTTATATTGGTTCGAGCCAAATGTCCCTACGTCCAATTTGTTGCTGCTCGTGTTATTAGCACCGTGAACAGGTTCATAGTAGGGGGTACAAATGATCAAGAGAGGGACCGGTCCCAAGTCTCTGATGGAAGGGTTGGAAGGAGGTCAAGAGCTTGGTAGCAGCTTGACTGTGTGTGTGAGTGTCTTGTGTTGTTTGGTCAAAAGTTCATCCCTTTGATGGAGGAAGCGCATCCCCTTTTATAGATGAAGGGGTTGGCTTTACAAGGGTGAGGGCTTTAGGATGCGTACTCTACTTAGTCTTGTGGCTCACGTCTACCCGGCCTGGTTCTTCATTCTGATGAGTGTGAAGGAAGATAAGCGCCTACAATACTGTTGATGTCTCTGTAGAATGTCAGGTTGGTTACAGAATGCTGCCCTGCATAGGGTGTGGGCTGTAGTATAGTGGTTTTGACTTATGAGCCTTCCCCAGCCTTGCTCCGCATGCCTTCTGGTTCCTATGAGTCTTCATCGAAGGGATGCGGGGTCGGGGTCTAGAGTAGCACCGTGGCCAAGGTCTTCTGACTTGGTGGACCTGAGGGGTCGGGAAACGGGCGCCGCTCCCTTGGGTCCACAGCGTGGTGACAGAATATCCATCGTTCATGGAGATAGCAAATCCTTTTCTGGAGCATAGCGGTTGTTGTATATATTCGTCGGGTTTCGTGTCCCAGAGCTGATGGCGGCGCCTACAACTCTACAGGGCAAGGAGCATGCACCTGTAATACCTTTCGGGCTTTGCAGCACCTGGAAGGGTCTAAAGCACCTGTCCCATCGTTCCTTGGTAGTACTATTCCTGCTAGGGTGCAGGGTATGGTCCTTGGAGCCATGGTTGACCCGAATGTCCTGTCTTGCCCTGTACCCATCATCATGAGGGAACGGGGAGAAGTTGTCAAGTAAGATGAAACCAGTCTTTAGATATCAAGTAGGGCGAGGCTCGTTCCTGGCCATCGGGCGAGACAGAGACTAGCCCTGAGCCCTCAGGTGAGACTGTGCCCGCCCCAAAGGCATCGGGCGAGACAGAGACTAGCCCTGAGTCCTCGGGCGAGGTAGAGCTACCTCAAAGGTGTCGGGCGAGGCGGAGGCTAGCCCTAAGCCCTCGGGTGAGGCTAGAGCTATCTCAAAGGTGTCGGGCGAGGCGGAGTCTATCCCTCAGCCCTCGGGCGAGACCGAGCCCGCCCCATAGGCGTCGAGGCAAGACTAGAGACTAGCCCTGAGCCCTTGAGCGAGGACCGTGCCCGCCCCAAAGGTGTCGAGCGAGACGAAGACTAGCCCTGAGCCCTCGGGTGAGGCAGAGCTACCTCAAAGGCGTTGGGCGAGGTGGAACCAAACTCCTATCATTTGAGCAAGGGACGCTATGGTGCCCTTATCCATCTAGAAGTTTTTAATGTTCGGTGGTTATTGGTTCCACCTTCTGAGGTACCCCGGTATTAGGTCCTCGACAGTAACCAACTAGGTCAAACTTTGCTTCTTTGGGATACCACAAACAACATTTTATGTATGCTTCAAGTACCTCAATATTCTCTTTGTATCCTTCAAATGACTTTCTCTTGATGAGGCTTAAAATCTTGCACACATGCATACACTAAACATGACATCTGGTCCTTGATGCGGTCACATAGAGTAGGCTTCCAATCATAGAGCTGATACAACTTTTGATCCACCATAGTTGCCACTTGCATCACTATCCAAGTTGCCATTTGTTCCCATTGATGTTACTAATGGCCTTTGCTTATCCTCATGCCAAACTTCTTGAGCATGTCTTTGATGTACTTGCCTTGACTTATAAATGTACAATTCTTCAATTACTTGATTTGAAGACCAAGGAAGTAACTCAACTCTCCAATCATGGACATCTCAAACTTATTAGCCATCATCTTCCCTAAACTCTTCACAAAAGTCTTGATGTGTTGATCCAAAGATAATAGTCATCAACATAAATTTGCAACACAAACAAGTCCTTGCCTATCTTCTTAGTGAAAAGAGTGGTGTCAACCTTCCCTATAATGAACCCTTTAGAGAGTAGGAAGTCCCTCAACCTCTCATACCATGCTCTAGGTGCTTGCTTCAAGCCTATACAATGCCTTCTTCAACTTATACACATGGTCGGGCTTCTTGTTATCTTTAAAACTAAGAGGTTGCTCAACATATACTTCTTCATTGATGTAACCATTGAGAAATACACTCTTGACATCCATTCTATAGAGCTTGATGTTGTGGGCACAAGCATATGCTAATAAGATTCTAATTGCTTCCAATCTAGCAACTGGGGTATATGTTTCTCCAATATCAAGACCTTCAACTTGTATATATCCTTGTGCTACCAATCTTGCTTTGTTCCTTACTACTATCCCATCTTGATCTTGCTTGTTTCTAAAGACCCATTTGGTTCTAATCACATTGTGTCCCTTTAGTCTCTCTACCAATTCCCATACTTAATTTCTTGTGAAGTTATTCAATTCTTCATGCATAGCATTCACCCAATCAACATCCTTCAATACTTCATCTATCTTCTTTGGTTCAATGGATGACACAAATAAGAAATGCTCACAAAATGAAGCTAATCTTGATCTAGTTTGCACACCTCTTGAAATATCACCAATGATAGTATCCAATGGATGATCCCTTGCAATATTGGTTGGTTGGAGGATTGGAACTTGATTGCTTGCACTTGCTTGATCATTGGGTTGAGATAATGCACTAGCCATTTGATCTTGTTTATTATCATGAGAGTCACTTGTACTAGCTTGATTTGTATCATCTTGCACATTTAAGTTAGAGAGCACTTGCACTTGATCATCTTCATCATCATTCACTTGCCTAGGCCTCAATTCACTAACATCCATGTTCTTCATGGCATTTGAAAGTTGAATGCCTCTAACATCTTCCAAGTTCTTATTCTCTTCTTGTGAACCCTTACTTTCATCAAATTCAACATCATGAACTTCCTCAAGAGTACCACTATCCAAATTCCAAACTCTATATGCTTTGCTAGTAGTTGAGTATCCAAGTGAAAATCCTTCATCATATTTCTTGTCAAACTTGCTCAATCTAGTGCCTTTCTTCAAGATATAGCATTTGCAACCAAAGACCCAAAAATATGAAATGTTGGGCTTTCTAACATTCAAGAGCTCATAAGGCATCTTCTATTTCAATGGGTGACAATAGAGGCGGTTGCTACAATAGCAAGCCGTGTTGATAGCTTCAGCCCAAAAAGATTGACTCACATTGTACTCACTAAGTGTTTACACCAAATTTTGGAAGGAGAAAACTTGAAGCTTCCAAGCTCGTGTTAATCGGGGAATCGATCGCATAAGGAACGATATCAGCTAATTCAGATGCGACACCAGAATCAGCTCTCTTTGAATGACACCAGTAGATGACGACAATGAGCTACGGTTGGCGTTGGGGAAAACATGTCGGACTCTACAAAAAGGGAAAGATTAGGGTCCAAGTTATCTTAAATTAGGAATGTTTTATTTTATACCAAAAGATTATAATGAGTCATACTTGAGTAGGATTCATGCTTAGGTTCTAGGTATAAATATTGGACCCCGGCTATTGTAAAAGGATATCCAATCAATCAAATACAATTTACTTTTTTTGGCTTCATGCCAACCCTTAGGAGTATGAGTAGAGTAGATCCCGGTGAGTTCTTCAACAAGTAGGGCTGCATCGGTCCAGCCGACCTCCAATTTGTCTATAAGTACCATCATGGCTTATACTTTGGTTTGTACGGTTGCATCGATCCGGTCGACCTCCACTATGAGCTCTAGTATAAGCTAGTTATTGACTCTTGTCTAGTTCAAGCACTGTTGCATCGATCCAGTTGACCTCCACTACTCGAACTAGATTAAGATCAAGTTATCAGCTCTACCTAAGGGTGGCGTTCTTTGGGTAGATTCATTAAGTTTTCGATCTTACTGATGTTCTTATTGTTATTAGTTTGTAGCAACATCAATCTACCCAGTCAAGATCGATCTACATCGACCTCATATCCTTTTAGTCTATCGTTCGCTTTGTCACAACACGATGTTTCTTACTTTGAGCAATGGGTTACATTTCATCAGTTGTTCTATTTCGATCTTGATCGTACATAGTATGTGGTTAAGGCACGTATGATCTTGAAAAGGTTTGCTGACTAGTTGAATCTGGTCTATAGTTCGCTATTATGGCTGCAACGATCTAGTCAATCCCCACTGATGGCATTGTAGATTGATTAGTCAGTAGATTTGTTCTTGATCAGGCGTGACCTTAACTGTTTGCTATGCCTACATTGGCTAAATAGCCGATTGCCTATGCTTTAACGCCTATAGTGTGCGTCCATGATTCTGTTAATCATGAACAGATCTATGTACAATAAGGGTTTGATTTGTTGTTTTTATCATGGCTGCATCGATCTAGGTGAACCCCACTATTAGAGATAGTAGGTTAAGTCTAATGAGTCCATAGGTTTGTTCATGTGAAATAGTCGATTGTTCACACATTATAGCCCCTTTTCACCTGAATCGGCTATTTTAGCCGATTTGTTTGAGCCTTCACGTATAGCATGTCTTCCGGAAAGCCTATCGAAGTATAGATGGTTTTATAGATTCTTCGGTTTTAGTTTGTTATTATCATCATAGATGCCATCGATCCGGTCAAACCTCACTGTTGATGGTAATAGATTAGATTCATAGCATTTGTAGGTCCATTTATATTAGACAGTCGATTTGTTCGCATGTTATATCCTTTCTTGATTAGATTCATTGGCTCAATGATTCACACTGGTAATATCCACCTAGCGGATGATCTCATTTACATCTATGGGCATTGTATTTATCAACATAAAATCAATCGCGATCCATAAGCTTTACTGTTCGTAACAACTGATTTTTGTGCGTATCGACTATTTAGTCGATTTTCTCATCTGGCTGCTGCCGAAGCGGCACACTTAGAATTGTCTAGGCAAAGACCAACATGTTCCACTTTAAATTACTAATAAACTTTCTCTCCTTGTCAATTGCAGGTCAAATTGACTGGCACGCCTCAGGGGGAATTCGTAGGATCGGTTAACCCTGCATTGAAGCCAAGCAGATCTCCAGGCTCATCCTAGCAGATCCTTCTAGCTTGCCGGCTTGCACGCCCGGTGGGACACCACAATCATCATGGCAACTTACAACAACAATGACATCCTTATGGTGCCTTATGAAGACCTAGCTAATGAAGATAAAGATGTCATCAACAAAGCTATAGAAGAATTTTAGAATAAATATTTGTTGTCCTACACCAAGACATATAACAATAAAATTATTTAGAAATATCCACTACTGAGAGTTCTGTTGCATGGGCAGACAGATATAGATGAAGCTAAAGACAGGCATTTCTTCATAGAGGCTGTAAACAAGTCTGTTCATGATGCCATGTTGAATCATAATGAAGTTTTCTTGAATACATTCCACAACACCATGAAAGAGGTGTTTCATGGATATCCAATTGATCAGGTGGGGCTGGCTTATTACAACATTCTACATCCATCGACTCAAGGGACTAATTAAGCCAGTACTAGCCATCAAGAAGCAGCATTAGCTGGCAATGATGATGCCCGGGCAGTTTAGAGCTCATCTGAGCAAGTTTAGGGTACCACTACTAATCAAATACAGTATAATCCTAGATCGTTAGAACAACATGTGCAACAACCGATAGGGCAAGTTCAGAATCAAATGGTCAATTTTGGCACATCAGGCTAGGATACCATCATCGGCTCAAAAAATAACACCATTAGTTCAAAGGATTCGTAGAGATATAGATCCTAATATCTATAACTAGAGACTTTAAGTAGCAAACCAGTAAATGACCCAACAGATAGAGATTCCATAGGGATATCATTATGGCACAGATTACAACACCCTTCACATGATTCCAAATCCGGGGCATCAAGGTACCCGAAATTTTAATCCACAGATGGGTTAGCAATTACAGAGAAATCCAAATTCAAATGCTGATGAATTATTACTTAGAGTGACCGAGATGATGAAGAATCAGTTCAGTTTGAAGCCAAAAGGGGAGACCTTCTTGTACAAATGCCCATATCTAGAATGGTATGATTTGGTCGCTCTTCCTACAAATTATAGGCTCCTAGAGTTTGCCAAGTTCACTAGCCAAGATAGCACAGGCACAATAGAACATGTCAGTCAGTATCTTACACAGTTGGGCGAAGCATCCATTAAAGAGGCCCATCGAGTTCATTTCTTGTCCTTGTCTCTATCAGGGCCAGCATTCACTTGGTTTTCAGCACTGCCAGTTAACTCCATTGCCAATTGGGCTGACCTAGAGAAGAAGTTTCATACATATATTTAAACTGGGACAGGAGAAAAGAAGATTACCGATTTGACAACTATAAGGCAGAGAAATGAATTGGGCACTGAGTTTCTTCAGAGGTTCCTAGAGACTAGAAATTTGTGCTTCTCACTAAACTTGACAGATGATTAGCTAGCTACTTTGGCCATTCAAAGAATGTTGACAACATAGAGAGAGAAGCTGTTGGGACAAGAGTTTGACAATTTAGGTCAGTTGGCTCAACGAGTGGTAGCGCTTAATAGCCAATTTTAGATCATGCGCAGAGATACCTGATTCCAGAAGAATGCCATAATTGCTAAAACCTATAATCCATATTCGGTTGATGATGGCTATGAAGATGATGAAGAAGAAGAGGTTGCTGTGGCCGAATGGAATTGGGGTAGGAAGACAGTAATGGTGCGAAATCCTTGGGGAAGAGGAGTCAAAGAGAGCTACGATTTTGACATCACAAAATCAGACAAGCTCTTTGATTTCTTGCTCAAGAAGGGATAGATCAAGTTGCCTGATAATTATATTATGTTGCCCCATGATCAGTTGAAGAACAAGAAGTTCTGCGAATTTCATAATGCCACTTCTCATTCCACTAATGAGTGTAGAGTTTTCTGGCAACATATATAAAGGGCTATTTAGCAAGGAAGGCTCAAATTTGATACACCTCAAAAGATGAAAGTTGATGATAATCCTTTCCCTAGAGATTAGAACATGGTTGATGCTAGGTTGCTCAAAGGAAATATTAAAGTCCTAACATCAACCAGATCAAAAGAAACTAGAACAGTTGATCCCAAGATGCAAATATTGGCTGATGAATATAGAGAGGTTAGAAGGCGTCATGACCAACAAAAGAGCTGATATGAGCAGGGAGAAATGTCAAAGGATGGGGCGACAAGGCCACGTGTTACATCTCGAATTTTATTGAACAAGTGGCAGCGGCAGAAGGAAAAGGATTGTCAATGTTGGTTAGAAGAGCAAGAATACCAGCGTCAATAGGAAAAAGAGAAGTATGAAAGAAAGCAAGCTGAATCACATTGGAATTGTCCTTTCTTTAGACATTGCTGGAATGAAGGTTTGAAATTGCCTACCAGAAATAATTGTCTAGAATACAGCGAGCAATATTAGGAGTTCAGGCAATCTTAGGCCAACCGCTGGTCTATCCATGCTCAAGATGAGTATCATCATAATAACATGGATCGGCGCTTAAAAAATAGAAGTGTTCATGATCGGCTAGGAAAGTGAGTTATTGATCAGAACTGGGCTGATTATGAAAAAGAGAGTAATGAGGCAGAATATGTTTGGTAGGAAGGCCAATGGTGTCTGGAAGGTCTAACAAGAAGCCAGAAAAAAGAGTGCAACACCTAAGGAACAGAGAACTGGAACAGGCTTAGGCATTTGGTAAACCTCAAGTGTGGCGTGCTAAGCAAACAGCCGATAGGGGGCAACCATCGACTAATATTCTAATGGCTTTTCTATTGCCATCAGAATTTAGGGATCCAGCAGATCAAGATGTCCATTTAGATTTTGATGAATTAGAGTATGAGGAAATAGTTGCCAAGTTAATGGTTATATAGCAGGCTATATTCGATAAGCCAGTCAAGCATCATCAATTAAAGGCTTTATATGTAAAATGTTTTGTTGATGGGAAGCCAATGAACAAGATGTTGGTGGATAGAGGTGCTTCTATGAATCTTATGCCATACACCACTTTTCGTAAACTTGGCAAGGGACTAGGATATTTGATTGAGACCAACATGATGCTTAAGGATTTTGGGGGTAATGCGTCTAAGACCTGGGGGGCAATGAACGTCGATCTGACAATCAGGAGTAAGACTCTGCTCACCACATTCTTCATCATCGATGGAAAAGGTTCATATAGTTTACTCCTCGATCATGATTGGATTCATGCAAATTGTTGTGTGCCATCAACCATGCATCAATATTTGATTCAATGGCATGGAGATGATGTTGAGCTAATTCGCGCTGATGATTCTATGAGTATCGCAACAGCCGATCCAGTATATTGGGAGCTAGAAGACTTTGAGTGTTTTTCTAGCAAGCCATGGGAAGGAGGCTTCACTAAGATCAGTGATGAAAGCCAATAGCTGATCCAAGCAATCGGCTCTAAGAGTTTGTTTTGATGGATAATCACGGCTTCGCGTCGGTCGTTGGATTAAGGGAAAAAACATTGGTCCTGGAGATAGGCATAGGCCAACGTATGAGAGCACTAAGTTGAATCCTAAGTACAAGTCAGAGTTAGTAGATTTATTGAAGAAATTTAAGGATTGTTTTGCTTGATAAGATCCTCGGCTCTAAGAGTTTGTTTTGATGGATAATCACGGCTTCACGTCAGTCGTTGGATTAAGGGAAAAAACATTGGTCCTAGAGATAGGCTTAGGCCGGCATATGAGAGCACTAAGTTGAATCCTAAGTACGAGTCAGAGTTAGTAGATTTATTGAAGAAATTTAAGGATTGTTTTGCTTGATGAGATGCTTGGCCTAGATCGATCGATGATCGACAAAAAATGATTGAAGGAATATTATCCTAGCGTTTGGATCAACACTTGATAGCTGATTTGTTCAGTCATTGGCTCTAATAGCCGGTACCAGAAGGGTACCGCCTCTAGTTCGAAATCAACCCAAAAAGGAAGAAAAGCCGATACAAAATGTATCGCCTATAGAACAAAAAACAAACACAGGAAAAATCATGACACTGCAGAAAGTAGATAGATACAATCATAGAAAAGGTGGAAGATTTTATTCATTGATCAGTTGGGCCCTAGATACAAACTAATCAAATACATTGTTTATCACATCCTATGTGGATGTGATGTCCACGATGGCCTCCGTTGCATCAACGAACTCCGTGATCAAATCCTCGTGCTCCTCGGGGCTGTCACCCATTGGGAAGCCAATCTCCATGGTGTGTAGCTCATGCCTGGTCTAGACCTATGCCACGGCTAGCGCCACCAATGCATGATGATGGATGCCATGGAGGGCGATCTCCTGAACATAGGCTAGAATGTCATGGAGGCGAGCATTGATAAGGGAGCCCTGGGCGTTGACGGCATCCATAGCCACTTTTGTCGCTAGTTGGAGGGACTCTAACTGCACCATTAGGGCTAGGAATCACCAAAACAGAAGAGCTATCAAGATAAAGACAGTGGAAATCAGAGTGAAGGTGCTCCTAGATTCCATCTTACCCGCCACCATGGCATCGGATTTGGACAACCATGCCCGAGCGCTGGCCTCTTCTTCAGCGGTGTGAAGGGCAACTTTAGAGACCTCGAGGCGGATCTCAAGCTAGTCATTTTCTCGAGTTGCCTTGGAATAATGGTCCTAGGCTGCCCTCCACTCTTGGAGGAAACGTGGGCTTTGTCACCATTGTAAGAGTTGGAGGAGTTCGACGACGAGGCCGGCGCAGAAGATGTAGCATCAGAGGGCTTGCCGGCCCTGGGGAGAGGACAAAGACTGTCATTCAAGATGAACCTATAAACAAGTTAGAAAAGTTCACCGCCATGAACAAAATATATCGATCCTTACCTCATATGTCGAAGGCGCTGGTTTACAGGCATGTCCTCCTCCAGAATCTCCTCCGCTGCATGCTTGCCTTGGCTGTCCTCGCCGGCCATTGAATCTACAAGAAGGGGAAAAAGGCTGCTATAGAGTTTGCAAGGGCAAAGAAGTGCAAAGGAACAGGAGCAATTGTGAATGTAGATGTGTTCAAGGCCGGAGCCCTTGGCTGGTATTTGAAGCCATGGAGCAAGGTGGTGGACGCCTTGGGATGTGCAAAAGGCAACCGCAATTAATAGAAGGCAAAGCACCACCTCACTAATGCCAAAGAGAATACGGCGTTTGGCGACTATGGATAGAAGATCAAGGGGTTCTCTTAATAAAGGCCATGTTTTTAGACTTAATCGGATCAGGGATAGAAATATGTAAATCGGCTATTTTCAAATTGGCTCTTTAGCTAAAACAAGAAATACAATGAGGCGATAGAAAGTATGGTTATCATTGATTCTACACAAGATACATGTTGATATACAAATTACAAGTCTAGAACATCCTAGATTGCTTTCAATACTTCTAGCGGATAGCATCAACTTCTATGATTTGTTGCTTATCTTCTTTGGCTGATCCAGGAATATCCTCAAGGCTGCTATGGATGACCCTGCCTTCCTTGACCTTGGCCAGTAGTTCTTGTTTCTTTTGCTTAATGGCATTAGGTATTTGAGCTAGGTTGGATTTGTGGCGATCAATGGAAACTTTCACCTTCTCCAGTTCCTTCTCAAGTTCTGCACACCTGATTTCTAGTTGGGTCAGCTCTAGATCGATCCTGAGGGAGGAGTTCTTCAAATCATCGATCAGTTGTCTCAGCTCTTTGGCCTCTTGCCTATTGGAGTTCCCCTTGGCCAATAAAGCCTCATGGTTGGACAGATTCCTCTAAGCCTTTTTCACGTTTGGGACTTGATCTTCAATAATGGATAAAGGTGATAAGACTCTGGTAAGAACTGGGGATGAATTCTCTTTAATAGCCAAGAAGACTCTTTGCATTGAATCAGTGTCTTAAACCAAATTGGCTATATTCTTCTCAAATATTGACAATATATCCTTTAGCCAATTTCTGGTCTATTCCGACAAAGCTTCCCTAGAGGAGATGGCTAATGAGCTGATTTCAACTTCGTCTAGATAATCCTCAAGATTGAAAGAGTAGCTCAGAGCTGGGAGATTGAGTGCCTATTTAAGAAAATCTTGATTAGGAGGATTGGATCAGTTTATAATAAAATGAATGGTGAAGTGGATACAATACCTTTTCTATGGCAGCCTCTATCTGAGGAGAAGGGACAACTGATGATGCACCAATGATGTCTGGTTGAATCGGCTCTGAACTTTCAACGTTGGTACCTACAAATATCAAGGAAAAATTTTAGTTCATAATTATTGCAAAAGGATAAAAGGGATATATGATTCTCTTACCATTAGTTGTATGTTGAACTAGGGAAACAATAGTATGAGTGTTAACAACAGGATCATTCTCAATGTCAACAGGATCATTGTCAATAGGTGGACTGCCAAACTCCTGCTCTTGCATGGGTGTTTCCTTAGAGAGTATCTGGCATGATAAATGGTTAGATGAAGAGAAAAAACTAAATAAAAATTAAGAATTTAAAGAAAATACCTTGGCAATATCAGGGGGTGAAATGGAAGGACTTACATCTTCTGTTGTCTTAGAAGCATCGGTTATTTCAACCAAAATTGGTTCCTTTTGAGGATCGGCCGATGAAGGTTCAGTTGATGCTGACTTGAATGCCTAGGACAATAGTTCTACACCCAGAGTCGATTAGGATTCAATGGTTGATAACTATGAAGAAAGAGGATCAGAAGTTGAATATCATTTTGAGGAAAAAATGAATTGTTTACCTGAGCAGCTGATGGTCTTGTTCTACGAAATCTTTTCCCAATAACAACTTTCTGGGTTGCCCCTTAGACTGCCTTGTGCTTTGAAGATTGATACATCATGATTGTGGGGGCAGCATGAGTTTTCATCAATTTCTTCAATGGAGGTGTGGCTGATCCTATTCTTGAAACTAGACATGGTGGCTGATAATCTATAGGATGCCCCTTCCTATCCAAGCTTGGAGGATCAAATTTAGTGTCCTGAGAGGGTCGGTTAGAACAGTTGGCAAGAGAATTCATCGAATAATTTTCTAAAAAAATAAAATGGTAAGTTACCTCTCCGTCAGAAGCAAATTCCCCATCCAAAGCTATGTACAAAGGGTGGACCAACCCATTGAAGAGATGGGAGTGCCATTCTTGCCACTAGGAGTCAAAGAGAGTGGAAGAGAAGCTGACTCTAATCTAGTCATGTAAGCAAAGGGAAGGAAGATCTAATTCCAATTGAAAGATTCTAGAGGCTTCCATCACCTCACTGATACCTTCTCTTAGCTTTAGTGTGTTCTTGAAGAACAATTGAGGGGGGGATTGACAAAGACCAAACTGATGGGCTATGAAAGAAGGATTGTAAAACTCATAAGTTGAAAGGTTGCCTAGAAGGAAGGAACCTATAACCATTTTACCATGGCCATGACAAAATTCAGCTGGAAGAACACAAGGTTTGATAAAGGAATTAAAGATTGCAGTTGTCGTTTCGTCTGAACAGCCTGATTCAAATTGAAATTTGAATGGGAGGACTAGCTCATTGTTCTCATCCTCATCATAGGGTAGCCAAGTCAAGATATCTACATCAAATCCTCTATAAAACTTTTTGAAGAGATGGCCAACATCAACATCAATTGTTATGGCCGATGCAGCCTCACCATAGCTCATGCACTGATGGGTTCTTCTTTCTTCGCCTCTATATTCCTCATCAAAGTTGGAGGAAGGAAAACTCAAGTTTATGAGATCAGGCCTTATAATCTTGTGCATATATAGGTTCAGCCATAGCTGTATCAACCATCAAGGGCCACTAATAGTATGCACTGGTTCATTCTTCAACAATTGTGCAGCCACCTGGTGCATCAGATAATAGGAAGCTCCTAACAGATACTTTCCAAGGGGGATATTCTCGCCCACTATCAGATGCTCTGCCATAAGTTTGTGATTGTAGGTTGGACCACAAGATGACCCATAGAAGATGAATCTTTCTAGCCACATATTCACGAAAGTCACATATTTTCTTTCTCTAACAACTGATCCGTCTCTAATATGGTTCAGAATGTAGCTTGCCCATCCTGTGCAGTTTGATATCTTGGCCAATTTTTTTGGAACCAACACTTAAGTAATCATAAGGCTGCATTGATCCAGTTATTCTAAGGCCAGTCAACATGTAAACATCGGCCAGAGTAATGGTCATTGGACCATGACCAAAAACAAAAGCGTTCAGGGTATTGGGCCAGAAATAAGAAGCAAGAATTAGGAGTGAATCATTCCTCTTCATTCTAAACAATGAGAGTGTCAAACATTGATTCAAATCATAAACCTCCCAATCTCTAGCCTTTTTCTTGGATACCCTACAAAACCAGTCTCTCCATCCTTTAGGCATTTTGGGCCAGTTTCTGAATGGAGTTTTGGTGTTCCAGGAGAACGAATCCACTGCATATTGTTTGAAGAGGATTTGGTTGGTTTCTTGATGGATAAAATCAGATGGATTAGGGTCACCCATAGGCCCTAGAAAATAAACATTGGGAGCAATAGCTGATGGAATCAGGATTTTGTTCCTCATTTCCTAGAAATCAGATGAAATAAATTTGAGAATAAAGGAAATATAGGGTAGCGACCGATACTTGGAAGATGGAAGCTTGGAAGCATACCTCAGGGACATGGTCGTTGGTCGCCATTGTAGTCGAAATGGATTTGAATCTGAGGGGGATTGCTTGAATAAAAGCTTGATGGGATAGAGGATTCGCTAGGGCTGAGGTCTTCTTGATGGCGGCGTCGGCTGTTAAGATTTAGTTGAGGAAGAAGGAGAAAGCGAATGGGCCGAGTAAGTTGGATACAATACTGTTGGGATATTATATAAAAACTCAGACCGGGGAGTTAGGGAGTCACGCAGATATCTCAAAACAAAACTGTTGCGACATGGTAAACAGATAAATTGGAATTTTAGAATAAAATTATTTTTATCCCAATATTGGGGGGCATGTGTTTACACCAAAATTTGGAAGGAGAATGCGGGAACTCAAAGCTTCTAAGATCGTGTCAATCGGGGAATTGATCGCATAAGGATTGGTATCAGCTGATTCAGATGCGGCACCAGAATCGGCTCTCTTTGAATGACGCTAGTAGATGACGACAATGAGCTACGGTTGGCGTCAGGGAAAACATGTCGGACTCTACAAAAAAGGGAAAGATTAGGGGTCCAAGTTATCTTAAATTAGGAATGTTTTATTTTATACCAAAAGATTGTAACAAGTCATACTTGAGTAGCATTCATGCTTAGGTTTTGGGTATAAATATTGGACCCCAACTATTGTAAAAGGATATCCAATCAATCAAATACAATTTACTTTTTTTGGCTCCATGCCAAGCCTTAGGAGTAGGAGTAGAGTAGATCCCGGTGAGTTCTTCAACAAGCAGGGCTGCATCGGTCTGGCCGACCTCTGGCTTGTTTGTAAGTACCGTCATGGCTTATACTTTGGTTTGTACAACTACATCGATCCGATCAACCTCCACTGTGATCTCTAGTATAAGCTAGTTATCGACTCTTGTCTAGTTCAAGTACGGCTGCATTGATCCGGTCGACCTCCACTACTCGAACTATAATAAGGTCACATTATTGGCTCTACTAAGGGTGGCATCCTTCGGGTAGATTCATTAAGTTACCGATCTTATCGATGTTCTTATTGTTATTAGTTTGCAGCAACATCAATCTGCCCGATCGAGATCGATCTAGATTGGCCTCATATCCTTTTAGTCCATCGTTTGCTTTGTCACAACACGATGTTTCTTACTTTACGTGATGAGTTACATTTCATCGGCTATTCTATTTTGGTCTTGATCATGCATAGTATGCAGTTAAGTCACATATGATCTTGAAGAGGTTTACTCGCTAGTTGAATCTGGTCTATAGTTTGCTATTATGGCTGCAATGATCCGGTTGATCCCTACTAATGACACTATAGATTGGAGGACGTTAGTCAGTAGATTTATTCTCGATTAGGCATGACCTTAACTGTTTGCTATGCCTGCATCGACTAAATAGCTGATCACCTATGCTTTAACGCCTACAGTGTGCATCCATGATTCTGTTAAGCATGAATAGATCTATGTACTCTAAGGATTTGATTTGTTGTCTTTATCATGGCTATATCGATCCGGTCGAACCCCACCATTAGAGATAGTAGGTTAAGTATGATGAGTCCATAGGTTTGTCCATGTGAAATAGTCGATTGTTCACATGCTATAGTCCCTTTTCACCTGAATTGGCTATTTTAGCTGATTCGTTTGAGCCTTCACATATAGCATGTCTTTCGGAAAGCCTGTCGAAGTATATATGGTTTTATGGATTCTTCTGTTTTAGTTTGTTATTATCATCATAGCTGCCATTGATCCGGTCGAACCTCACTGTTGATGGTAACATATTAGATTCAGAGCATTTGTAGGTCCATTTGTATTAGACAGTCGATTTATTCGCATGTTATATCCTTTCTTGATTAGATTCATTGGCTCAATGATTCACACTGGTAATATTCACCTAGTTGATGATCTCATTTACATCTGCGGGCATTGTATTTATCAACATAAAATCAATCGCGATTCATAAGCTTTACTATCCGTAACAACCGATTTTTGTGCGTATCGGCTATTTAGTCGATTTTTTCATCTGGCTGATCCCGAAGTGGCACACTTGGAACTGTTTGGGCAAAGACCAGCATGTTCCACCTTAAATTACTAAAAAACTTTCTCTCCTTGTCAATTGTAGGTCAAATTGACTGGCATGCCTCGGGGGGAATTCACAGGATCGGTTAACCCTGCGTTGAAGCCAAGCGGATCTCTAGGCTCATCCTAAGCAGATCCTTCTAGCTTGCCATGTGTCGACACATTTTCATGCCGACACTAAGCATATACCTTGCCATATCAATGAGTGTTCTATTCTTCCTCTCAACAAGGCCATTTGATTGTAGAGTGTACTTGGCCAAGAGTTGATGTCTAATTCCGAATTCATCATACAACTCATCAATTCTAGTGTTCTTGAACTCACTACCATGGTCACTTCTAACTCTCTTGATGGTTGTTTCAAACTCATTGTGAACGCCCTTGACAAATGATTTGAATGTTGCAAACATATCACATTTGTCCACTAGAAAGAGTACCCAAGTGTATCTAGTATAATCATTCACTATCACAAAGCCATATTTGTTACCACCAATGCTAGTGTATTGAGTTGGCCAAAATAAGTTCATGTGCAATAACTCAAATGCTTTACTAGTGCTCATCATACTTTTCTTAGGATGGGTGTTTCCAACTTGTTTTCTAGCTTGACAAGAGCTACAAAGCTTATCTTTATCAAACACTACATCTTTCAAGCCTTTAACCAAGTTATGCTTGACCAATCTATTCAGTTGTTTCATTCCAACATGGCCAAGCCTTCTATGCCATAACCAACCCATGCTAGACTTGGTGAACAAACATGTAGATAATTGAGCTTCACTAGCATTGAAATCAACCAAGTATAGATTCTCATATCTAGAGCCCTTGAAGATCAAGTTAGAACCATCTACACTTATGATCTCTACATCATCTACCCCATATATGCATTTGAATCCAAGATCACACAATTGAGCCACAGATAGCAAATTGAAGTTCAAGCTCTCTACTAGCAACACATTGGATATGCTCATGTCATTGGATATTGCAATCTTACCAAGCCCTTTGACCTTGCCTTTGCCATTGTCACCAAATATGATACTATCATAACAATCATTGCCATTGGTATTGATTGAGTTGAACATTCTTGCATCACAAGTCATGTGTTGAGTGCACCCACTATTAAGAACCCAATGCCGTTCTCTGGCTTTGTAATTGATCTACTAAAAAAGATCAATTCTTTTTAGGTACCCAAACTTGCTTGGGTCCTTGAAGGTTAGTGACCAAGCTCTTTGGCACCCAAATAGCTTTCTTCTTTGAGCCCATCCATGGTGTACCAGTGAACTTAGCTTTCACACCATTTGTACCATTAGTAAGCACATAGAAAGAATTTATCTTAATTGAGGATACATTAGCACTTTTGCTCTTGTTCTTGCACTCATGCTCTTTATGACCAACTTGCTTGCAACAAGTGCAAAATCGACCATTGTTCTTCACAAAACTAGTCTTGTGAGGAGCAAAGGCCGCCTTGACTTTCTTGAGGGTATAGCCCAATCTCTCTTTGTAGAGAGAAGCTCTTTGGCTACCCAAGCACATAAGCAAGCGGTACTCACCACCATAGGCCTTAGCCAAGATGTGAGTGAGCTCATTGACCTTCTTCTTGAGGGTCTCATTCTCAGCCATTAGTGAGGCATTGCATGTGAAACCATCACTATTAGATGAGGTGGAAGTGGAAGTGCTACAAGAAGGGTTAGTGGGAGCAATAATGATAGGCTTATATAATGATTCATCAATTAGGTCATAAGTTAACCCTACATTACATGTCTCAACATGCTTCTTCTCATTTTGCTCATCAAGCAAAGTGGAATGAGCATTTTCAAGCTTCTTGTGAGCCTTGCCAAGCTTCTCATAGGCTTCCTCTAGCCTCTCATGAGATGCATTGAGCTCACCAAAGGCTTGCTTAAGGGCTTTTAGTTCCCTACGCAAGCTTTTATATTCCCTTCTCTTAATGTCAAAGTGTTCTTTAGCATCATCTAGCATGTCAAGTAGTTCATCCTTAGTTGGTTCATTATCATCACTATCACTTTCATTTTCATTTTCATTTTCATTTTCATGTTCCTCATCGCTTCCATCATCACAAGTTTGTACCTTAGTGGCCTTAGACATTAAGCATGATGGAGTGTCGAAGAGAGAAGGCTTCTCATTGATAGCAATGCTTGTAAGTGCCTTCTTCTTGGTGGTCTTGTCATCATCACTATCATCATCATCACTTGAGGAAGCATCACTATCCCAAGTGACCACATGTGAACCACCCTTTTTCTTCTTCTTGAAGATCATCTTGTCCTTCTTCTCTGTCTTTTCCTTCTTGTCCTTCTTCTTGTTGTCATCATTGTCACTATTGTATGGGCATTGAGCAACAAGATGATCTTTGCTTCCACAATTGAAGCACCTTCTTGATTCTTCCTTGTTCTTGGATGAAGACTTCTTTCTTCTAGCATGGTAGCCCTTCTTCATCATGAACTTGCCAAATCTCTTAACAAAGAGAGCCATCTTCTCATCATCCATCTCATCAAAGCTCAAGTCTTCATCTTCACTTGATGATTCTTGCTTTGCCTTGCCCTTGGATGATGTGGCCTTGAATGCCACACACTTCTTCTTCTCATCCTTCTTCTCATCTTTCTTCTCCTTCTTTTCTTTCTTCTCATCATCTCTATATGTATCATCGGTCATTATATCTCCCAATACTTAGTTTGGTGTCATGGTGTCCAAACTACTCCTCACTAGAATAGTGACCAATGTGCCAAATCTTGAGTGTAAGCCTCTCAAGAACTTATGGGAGAAGTCCTTGTCCTCCACCTTCTCACCAAGTGCTTTGAGATCACTGACAAGCACTTGTAACCTATGGAACATCTCCGTCACACTCTCATCCTCCTTCATCTTGAATCTAGCAAACTTCTCCTTGAGGATATATGCCTTGGCACCCTTCATAGCTTGAGTGCCCTCAAATGATTCCTCCAACTTCTTCCATGCTTTATGAGCCATCTCAATGTTCTTGATTTGCTCAAATGTTCTCTCATCAATAGCATCATGAATGGCACTAAGAGCAATGCCATTGTTTTGGAGAAGCACTTCTTCAGCGGCGGTGGGGTTCTCTAGATCCTCTATCTCAATCTTGGTCTCCACCATGTTCCAAACTTTCCTATTGATTGACTTGATATATGTTATCATCTTAGCCTTCCAATAGGGATAGTTTGAGCCATCAAATTGGGGTGTCTTCTTGGTGTTGTTGATTTGAGCCATTTTTACACCAAAGGTTGTTAAGCCTAAAATTACGGTGACCATAGCTCCAATACCACTTGAAAGGTTCTAATGGCTAGAGGGGGGTGAATAGCCTATTAAAAATTTCTACAACAACACTAAGACAAATGATTAGTCAATAAGATGGTGAAGCAAATTTTGCGCTAGCACTATACTTGGGGTTGCAAGCCACCTACCCAATTCTATTTTCTATGATCTCTAGTATATCACAACAAAGCTATGTCACTAATATACACCTAGGTGATCAACCTAGTGAGAGTAATATAGTTAAATGATACACTATCTAGTCTTAACTACCACTAGCTCTATCCAAGTGAATGTATAATGAAATACAAGAGAGTGGTAGAGGGGTTTACCGACATGGCAAGTGACCAATGAGTGAATACCAATGAATACCAAGGAGACAATCAAGACACAATGATTTTTCCTTTGAGGTTCACTTGCTTAATAGTAAGCTAGTCCCTGTTGTGGCGATTCACTCACTTAGAGGTTCACGCGCTAATTGGCATCACACGCCAAACCCTCAATAGGGTGCCACACAACCAACACAAGATGAGGATCACACAAGCCACAAGCAATTTACTAGAGTACCTTTTGGCTCTAAGCCAGGAAAGGTCAAGAACCCCTCACAATCACCATGATCAGAGCCAAAGACAATCATCACCTTCACTCGATGATCTAGGCGGCAGCAACCACCAAGAGTAACAAGCCAAACCCACAGCGAAACATGAATGCTAATTGCCTCTAGATGCAATCACTCAAGCAATACACTTGGATTCTCTCCCAATCTCACAAAGATGAAGAATCAAAGATGGAGATGAGTGGGAGGGCTTTGGCTAAGCTCACAAGGTTGCTATGTCAATGCAAATGGCTAAGAGACTGAGCTAGAGCTGGCCAAACAATATTTATAGACACCCCCAAACAATAGAGCCATTGGTTTAATTATTTGGCTAACTGCAGGACGACTGAAGGCGTAGGTCATGTGCACCAGATGCGTCTAGTCACAGCCTGACCTCCATGTGTCCCTTTCAAATTGTTTAGACATTGGCGCCCAATGGCTATCTTTGTGCATGGTAATACTATGTGATCGGACACGCTATTAGAAAATGACTAAACCCAGGAGATGCAGCATCAGGTCGAGTCCAGAGAGCTCCTAGAGCCACTCTAGGATGACCGGACACGTCCAATCACAGTGGACTGGATGCTCTCAGCATCCGATGAATTATTACGCTAAAAACCTAAGACTTGCTAATTCACATGGTGACCAGACATGTCCAGTCGCTCTCTGCAATCTTGCAACGTGTTATATCACTTTGACCTGACGTTGAACAGTAACTCGTCAGCGTCCGGTCACTCCACTGAGCCAGAGTTCAGTCACTTTCACTTAGTTGCTCACCTTGGGTCCAAATATCGGATGGGTCTGGTCCTGATTCTGGACGTGTTCGGTCACTTCTATCTGACTACCCCAAGACTGGATAAAATACCAGATGCATCCAGTCCCAATTTCAGACGCGTCTGGTCACTTTCGGACCAACACGACTAACTCCTTTTTAACTCTATCTTTTTTACCCTTGCTCAAATGTGCCAACCACCAAGTGTATCACCTTGTGCACATGTGTTAGCATATTTTCACAAATGTTTTCAAGGGTGTTAGCACTCCACTAGATCCTAAAAGCATATGCAATGAGTTAGAGCATCTAGTGGCACTTTGATAACCATATTTCGATATGAGTTTCACCCCTCTTAATAGTACGGCTATCGATCCTAAATGTGATCACACTCACTAAGTGTCTCGATCACCAAAACAAAAAAAAGCTCCTATCAAGTTTCACCTTTGCCTTGAGCTTTTTGTTTTTCTCTTTCTTCTTTTCCAAGTCCAAGCATTTGATCATCACCATGCCATCACCATCATCATGATTTTCACCATTGCTTCATCACTTGGAGTAGTGCTACCTATCTAATAATCACTTTGATAAACTAGGTTAGCACTTAGGGTTTCATCAATTCACCAAAACCAAACTAGAGCTTTCACCTACTAAAAATGCAAGCCTCCTATCCACAATTCTAGTTGCTATGATATCTATTTCACACACAAGAGGCTATGTCACTACCACTAAGTTAGTGAGCTCTCAAAGACTAACTAAAGAGCCTCACTAACCACTAGACAAGACACAAGCTAGATCTCAAAACTAATTACACTAAAGAGCTTAGCTACACTAGGAATGTAAAAATAAGAGTGAGGTAGTGAAGATATACCGGCGTGGCAAGTGACAATCAATCAATCATAATAGAAATCCTCAGAGACAATGATCACACAAGATTTTTCACCAAGGTTCACTTGCTTGCCGGCAAGCTAGTCCCTGTTGTGGCGATTCATTCACTTGGAGGTTCATGCGCTAATAGGCATCACACGCTTAACCCGCAATTGGGTGCCGCACAACCAACACAAGATAAGGATCCACAAGCCATGGGCAATCCACTAGGGTACCTTTTGGCTCTCCATCAGATAAAGGTCACAAACCCCTCACAATCACCATGATCGAAGCCAAAGACAAGCACCTTCCTCTGCTCAATGATCCTCGCTGCACCAAGCTGTCTAGGTGGTGGCAACTACCAAGAGAAACAAGCGAATCCCACAGCGAAACACAATCACCAAGTGCCTCTAGATGCAAACACTCAAGCAATGTACTTGGATTCACTCCCAATCTCACAAAGATGATGAATCAATGATGGAGATGAGTGGAAGGGTTTTGACTTAGCTAACTAGGTTGCTATGTCAATAAAAATGGCCAAGAGAGTGAGCTAGAGCCAACCATGGGGCTTAAATAGAAGCCCCCACAAAATAGAGCGGTTGGGTCACATAAGTGACCATCTGACTCACACCCTCGGGACCATCGGACCATCCGACGCTCGGTCCAATGCCCTATTGTGTCCACTCACATGCTGCCACGTGTCCCATAAGAATCAAAGTGATCATTGCCGCGCAACGGCTCACTACCACGCGTTGAATGCACCGTCGGACCCACGCCTCGGATGCACCATCAGACTCCACACAGGGTGGGTCTGACGCAATCCAGTAAGGTCCAAAGAGGGTTAAATCGGTTGGACCCTGGTTTGACACCCACCGTCAGACCTAGTCCTTAGTCCAACACTACCACTCACACATGCGACATTGAATGAATAGTGCACATGACTGGTCTGATGCCCCTATGAGCCCTAGTCTGATGCTGTCTCCTCTTTATGCATGCACTAGGGTTAGCCATCGGACCCAGCTAGAGGCTGGTCTGATGTTCTGATGATCAGGGTCCGATGCCCCTAGATCAACTCCAACTCAAACATGACACTTCACCCTTGCTCAAATGTGCTAACCACCAAGTGTATCACCTTGTGCATGTGTGTTAGTATATTTTCACAAACATTTTCAAGGGTTTTAGCACTTACTAGAATCTAAATGCATATGCAATGATTTAGAACATCTAGTGGCACTTTGATAATCACATTTCGATACAAGTTTCACCCCTCTTAATAGTACAACTTTCTATCCTAAATGTGATTGCACTCGCTAAGTGCCTTGATCACCAAAACACAAAAGCTCCTATCAAGTTTCACTTTTCCCTTGAGCTTTTGTTTTTCTCTTTCTTCTTTTCCAAGCCCGAGCGCTTGATCACCATGGCCATAACCACCAATATGATCATCATCACTTGCTCCACCACTTGGAGTGTGCTACCCTATCTCAAGATCACTTAGAGTAAAAGGGTTAGCACTTAGGGTTTCATCAATTCACCAAAACCAAACTAGAGCTTTCAATCTCCCCCTTTTGGTAATTGATGACAACCCTTTTACAAAGATATGAATTGAAAGTCATTTGAATCCATGTTGCTTGCCCAAGCATATTTACCATATGTAAAGGATTTGGACAAGTTTTATGAACCCAAATTGGTAGCATTAGCTCCCCCTACATTTGTGCTAAGAGTTTGGATTGAAGCTTGCACATATGCATGAGTTGGAGTTGTGGGAGAGTAATGTCTACCAAATGATGCTAAGGTATAAGAGATGGACCTTTGAAGCGTGATACCAATCGGAGTGCACCAAATATACCATCCTTAGCACCATGGTTAGTTAGATATCACTTGGAATTACTTGCACAACACAAACACTAGATACCTCATGAGTTCAACCTTAGAAGCAAGGTACTAGTACCACTTGTGAAAAAACAAGTAAGCAAGGTATCTAACTATCACCTATGCATGCTAGTTTTTCATTTCATCAATCAAACCTTCAACTAGCATACACCACACAAAGCATAGGATTTTAATTTAGAACTTATGCCATGCAAGCAAACATATGAAATGCACATTCAAATGCATCAATCAAGTTTATGAGCTTGCTCCCCCTACTTGTGTGCTAAAATTTTAATTGATCCCCTTTCTTTTATATTTCTCCCCCTATTTATTTCCCCCTATCTTTGTGAATTACTTCTCCCCCTTTGTCATCAATGACCATAAAGGTTTAACTTTAGATATGTTACGATTATCAATGTCAATCAATGGGGTGAGGATCATTTTCCCAAATTTGGTCTAATCTAGAACACTTGCCAAAGATATTTAACTCGGTTTGATTCAAGGACAAGCTTCTTCATACCTCATTTCAAGGGTTATCTTGACCATGTTGAGTTAAACACTCATAGCTCATTTTCTAGATCAAACACTAGGATTGCAAACCCACAAACATGTCATATGCTACCACTAGATCAAGTCAAGCATAGAAGCAATAGTGTTACCATATAAGTATCAAATTCATTTGATTTTCATGAATGAGCCTATAAAACATGAGGAATGACTAGATGCACTAAACATGTCCTTAGCAAAGAATGTATGCATGCCAATCAACTTTTACCTTGGATTGCTCGAAGGAGAGGCATGTCATATAAGTGAGGGGGGGGTGCATCAACACATATTTGAGAGATCCAATAAGTTCACCTCATTCCTTATCTTGCAAAACCTTTTCTCATCAAGTGGCTTCATGAATATGTCGGTAAGTTGATGTTCGATGCCCACACTCTCAAGTGAAATGTTCCCTTTTTGTTGATGGTCTCTTATAAAATGGTGGCGGACATCAATGTGCTTTGTTCTTGCATGTTGAACCGGATTATTCGTTAGCTTGATTGCACTCTCATTGTCACAAAGCAATGACACTTTCTTGAACTTGATACCAAAGTCATTCAATGTGGCCTTCATCCAAAGAATTTGTAATTTGTGCACAACAACTACCGATAGATATGTATTAGGCTTCGGCAGTTGATAATGCAATACTATTTTGCTTCTTTGATGACCATGAAACTATTGATCTACCAACAATTGACATGTGCCCGAGGTGCTCTTCCTTTCAACCTTGCATCCCGCATAATCGGAGAATAACCAACTAGCTCAAACTTTGCTTCTTTGGGATACCACAAACAACATTTTGTGTATGGTTCAAGTACCTCAATATTCTCTTTGTTTCCTTCAAATGACTTTCTCTTGATGAGGCTTAAAATCTTGCACACATGCACACACTAAACATGATACCTGGCCTTGATGCGGTCACATAGAGTAGGCTTCCAATCATAGAGTGATACAACTTTTGATCCACCATGTTGCCACTTGCATCACTCTCCAAATTGCCATTTGTTCCCATTGATGTACTAATGGCCTTTGCTTTATTCATGCCAAACTTCTTGAGCATGTCTTTGATGTACTTGCCTTGACTTACAAATGTACAATTCTTCAATTACTTGATTTGAAGACCAAGGAAGTAACTCAACTCTCCAATCATGGACATCTCAAACTTATTAGCCATCATCTTCCTAAACTCTTCACAAAAGTCTTGATGTGTTGATCCAAAGATAATGTCATCAACATAAATTTGCAACACAAACAAGTCCTTGCCTATCTTCTTAGTGAAAAGAGTGGTGTCAACCTTCCCCATAATGAACCCTTTAGAGAGTAGGAAGTCCCTCAACCTCTCATACCATGCTCTAGGTGCTTGCTTCAAACCATACAATGCCTTCTTCAACTTGTACACATGGTTGGGCTTCTTGTCATCTTCAAAACCGAGAGGTTGCTCAACATATACTTCTTCATTGATGTAGCCATTGAGAAATGCACTCTTGACATCTATTTGATAGAGATTGATGTTGTGGGCACAAGCATAGGCTAGCAAGAATCTAATTTCTTCCAATCTAGCAACCGAGGCATATGTTTCTCTAAAGTCAAGACCTTCAACTTGTGTATAGTCTTGTGCTACCAATCTTGCTTTGTTCCTTACCACTATCCCATCTTGATCTTGCTTGTTTCTGTAGACCCATTTGGTTCCAATTACATTATGGTTCCTTGGTCTTTCAACTAACTTCCATACTTGATTCCTTATGAAGTTGTTCAATTCTTCATGCATAGCATTCACCCAATCAACATCCTTCAATGCTTCTTCTATCTTCTTTGGTTCAATAGATGACACAAATGAGAAATCTTCATAAAATGAAGCTAATCTTGATCTTGTTTGTACACCTCTTGAGATATCTCTAATTACAGCGTCCAATGGATGATCTCTTGCAATGTTGGTTGGTTGAAGTATTGGAACATTGTTGCTTGAACTTGCTTGATCATTGGGTTGAGATGATGAGCTAGCCACTTGATCTTGCACATTATCTTGAGAACCACTTGTACTTGCTTGAGTTGTATCATCTTGCACATTTGAGTTAGAGAGCACTTGCACTTGATCATCTTCTTCATCAATCACTTGCCTAGGCCTCAATTCACCAACATCCATGTTCTTCATGGCATTTGAAAGTAGAATGCCTCTAACATCATTCAAGTTCTCATTTTCATCTTGGGAACCCTTGGTTTCATCAAATTTAACATCATGAACTTCCACAAGAGTACCACTTGCCAAATTTCAAACTCTATATGCTTTGCTTGTAGTGGAGTAACCAAGCAAAAATTCCTCATCACATTTCTTGTCAAACTGCTCAATCTAGTGCCTTTCCTCAATATGTAGCATTTGCATCCAAAAACCCAATAATATGAAATGTTGGGCTTTCTACCATTCAAGAGCTCATAAGGTGTATTCTCTTTCAAAGGGTGACAATAGAGTCGGTTGCTACAATAGCAAGCCATATTCATTGCTTTGGCCCAAAAGGATTGACTCACATTGTACTCACTAAGTATAGACCTCGCCATGTCAATAAATGTTCTATTCTTCCTCTTAACAAGACTATTTGATTGTAGAGTGTACTTAGCCGTGAATTGATGTCTAATTCCAAAATCATCACATAACTCATCAATTCTAGTGTTCTTGAACTCACTACCATTATCACTTTTAACTCTCTTGATGGTTGTTTCAAACTCATTGTGTATGCCTTTGACAAATGATTTGAATGTTGCAAACGCAACACTCTTGTCCACTAGAAAGAATGCCCAAGTGTATCTAGTATAGTCATCCACTATCACAAAGCCATATTTGTTTTCACCAATACTAGTATATTGTGTTGGCCTAAATAAATCTATGTGCAATAACTCAAATGCTTTACTAGTGCTCATTATGCTCTTCTTAGCATGGGTGTTTTCCAACTTATTTGCTGGCTTAACAAGAGCTACAAAGTTTATCCTTGTCAAATACCACATCTTTCAAGCCTATAACCAGATCATGCTTAACCAATCTATTCAATTGTTTTATTCCAACATGACCAAGCCTTCTATGCCATAACCAACCCATACTAGACTTAGTGAACAAGCATGTTGACAATTGAGCTTCACTAGCATTGAAATCAACCAAGTACAGATTCTCATATCTAAAGCCTTTGAAGATCAAATTAGAGCCATCAACGCTTATGATCTCTACATCATCTGCTCCAAATTTGCACTTAAATCCAAGATCACACAATTGAGCCATGGGTAGCAAATTGAAGTTCAAGCTCTCTACTAGCAACACATTGGATATGCTCAAGTCATTGGATATTGCAATCTTACCAAGCTGTTTGACCTTGTCTTTGCCATTGTCAGCAAATGTGATACTATCATAACCATTGCTATCATTGGTGTTGATTGAGTTGAACATTCTTGCATCACTGGCCATGTGTTGAGTGCACCCACTATCAAGAACCCAATGCCTTCCTCCAGCTTTGCAATTAACCTACAAAAGAAAATCGATTCTTTTAGGATACCCAAACTTGTTTGGGTCCTTGAAGGTTAGTGACTAAGCTCTTTGGCACCCAAATGGCTTTCTTCTTTGAGCCCACAATTGGAGTACCAATAAACTTAGCCTTCACTCCATTCACACCCTTGGTAAGCAAATAACAAGAATCAAACTTAATTGAGGATACATTAGTATTCTTGTTCTTGTTCTTGCAATATTGCTCTACATGCCCAACTTACTTGCACCTATTGCAAAACCGGCCATTGTTCTTCACAAAACTAGTCTCGTGAGGAGCAAAGGCCGCCTTGCCTTTTTTGGGGATATAGCCCAATCCCTCTTTGTTGAGAGAAAATCTTTGGCTACCCAAGCACTTTAGCAAGCGGGCCTCACCACCATATGCATTGCCTAAGGCTGTGAATTGATGTCTAATTCCAAAATCATCACATAACTCATCAATTCTAGTGTTCTTAAACTCACTACCATTATCACTTCTAACCTTCTTGATGGTTGTTTCAAACTCATTGTGTATGCCTTTGACAAATGATTTGAATGTTGCAAACACATCACTCTTGTTCACTAGAAAGAATGCCCTAGTGTATCTAGTATAGTCATCCACTATCACAAAAGCCATATTTGTTTTCACCAATACTAGTATATTGTATTGGCCCAAATAAATCCATGTGCAATAACTCAAATGCTTTGCTAGTACTCATTATGCTCTTCTTAGGATGGGTGTTTCCAACTTATTTGCCGGCTTGACAAGAGCTACAAAGTTTATCCTTCTCAAATACCATATCTTTCAAGCCTCTAACTAGATCATGCTTAACCAATCTATTCAATTGCTTCATTCTAACATGACCAAGCCTTCTATGCCATAACCAACCCATACTAGACTTAGTGAATAAGCATGCTGACAATTGAGATTCACTAGCATTGAAATCAACGAAGTATAGATTCTCAGATCTAAAGCCTTTGATGATCAAATTAGAGCCATCTACACTTATGGTCTGTACATCATCTACTCCAAATATGCACTTAAATCCAAGATCACACAATTGAGCCACGAATAGCAATTTGAAGTTCAAGCTCTCTACTAGCAACACATTGGATATGCTCAAGTCATTGGATATTGCAATCTTACCAAGCCTTTTGACCTTGCCTTTGTCATTGTCACCAAATGTGATGTAACACCCCAATGTTAAGCTTCGTATTTGACATCTGCATTTTATGAGCACAAGCATCATCTAAGCATTCATGAACATGAACATATGAAATTTCATCTCATTCTTATACATTGTCACATGAAATGTTGATTTATATATGTGTTTATGCTTTCAATCATGTATGACCAATGTATGAGATGGTTGCGAGATCATGAAAACACCTTAGACACATCTAGGATGGTAAATGGAACAATGTTTGTATTCATGACATAGGCCAAATTTGCTTCTAAGTGTTGGTTTCATTTGAAATGCCATTTTCATGATGACTAAAGTTGAACAGTGGCTTAGATTTTTTGCATGGTTGTGTTACCTAAATAAAAGTTGTAGTACTTGACTAGGGTAACAACTTTTATTTTTGGGTCAAGGTCTAATTCAGTGCATAGCATGTTCAAAAATAGCTCACAAGTATCAACAAAATACAGTTTTGGAACTTGCAAAATTTTCCAAGTCATGATGTTGTTTTAGTTTCAATGTACCTCACTTTGGAGCAATGTAGTTTGTTAACTAGTAAGAATTAGATGATGGTTCTTAAAGCAAAGTTGTAGATGGCATGTAGCTCTACAACTTTTGTTAATGGAGTTTTTGCAATGGACGAACGAATTAGGAGATACATGGGGTTAAAAATGCATTGTCAGGCTTCATTTGCGGCGTCTGAACCCGTGTCCACGCGCATGGCAGTGGCCGACCAGCCATAGGCCATGGCCGCCGTGTGCTAGCAGCACGCCGGTGTTGGCCTGACCGGTCAGGCTAGAGCAAGCACTTAAGCGCCGTGCCCCTGCTGCTCACTCCACTCGCCCGCTCTCACCTTCTCCCTCTCGCTCTGCCTCTCCAAAGCGCAGCACCAAGCTCACCGTAGCTCCACCGCCGATGCAGTGTCGCCAGCTAATTCATCTCGTCCACAGCTGCTATGCCATCACCTCCACCTCCTCAAGCCACCAGCACCACCTATCGACCCTAGGTAGAGCAGCATTTTGCCTCACCGTAGCCGCCATCGTCACCGGAGTGCCACCGTGCTCGTGGCTCACCGTGGCCCAACCATTCCACCGCACCGCATGCCTTCATTTTCTTTGGTCTAGCACCATGCTAGAGTCTAGATGCTTAGGCCGGAGCTAGGAATGACACCACCGCTTGACGGCGCCAGAATAAGTTGCCGCTTTGCCCGCGTCCGCCATGGCCGTCGTGGCACTCGAGGTCGCCGCTGCCGAGCTGGTTCACCGTCTCCCTCCTTTCTCTCACACCTTAGGTCAAGTAACCCTAGACATAGCAAGTGGCATGATGGAGACCCACCTTTCATCGCTGTTTAGCCAAAACAGTGTGAGCACCGCCGTGCTCCATGCGCCGCCGCATGGCCATGCATGTGGCCAAGCTCACCGACGCCATCTCGAGCCCTCACCTACACCATGTAGCTTCGCTAGATCACCAAGATGAAGTAGCTATCCTTGCCTTAGTGTGCCATAGCCGGAGATGGCTGGCGTACCACCGCCGACCTCCACCGTCCGCCATGGCCGTCGTCGAGCTTGCTCCGGTGAGCCACCGAGCCAACTAAGCCTACCAGTCGATGCACATGGGTGAGATGAGTGCAGTGGTGAAGACACTCCCACCAGAGACCTCACCGTCGGTGAGTTCTCACCGGTCAGCGCCATCCCCTATTTTGGTCTCGTTGATGAGTGGGTCCCCGTTGACCGCAGGCCCCAGCTGTCAGTCCGTGTAGTGTTTGATTTTCTAATTTATTTTTCTAGAATTGAATGCATGTTTCAAAAATTCATATCTCAAGCTAGGAGTATCCATTTTGGTGAACCAAATGTTTTTGGATTCCTCAAGAAGTATAGTATTTGATAAAAATATGAGATACACTGTTTCTGTTATTTTTTGGGAGAATAAAATGTTGCTAGATATATGCTTTTTAAATGGTTTCTATATTGTAAAATGCAAAACATGAGCTAGAAAGGTGATAAAATTATGATTCCAATTTTGTTGGTCTTGTGTTGACATTCTCTAGCTAGGAAAAATATTAAACCTACAGTAAGCATACTTTGAATATGGTCTTCATATTTAATCCTAATTAATTGCTAGTTCCTAGTGGAATTAATTGGGGTAAAAATACATAACAAATGATCATGCAAAATTTTCATAGTATTCTTATGCTTGGAGGAATGTAAGAAAAATATTAAATCTATTGATTGACACTTTTCGCTATGCTAAACTATTTTTGCTAAAATAAGCCTATGTAACTTGTCATTTTTGTAGAGATAGTTATAGTTATACAAATGGTATGAAATTTATACAGTTCACTACTAAGGTCATTTGTAGTCTACTGTAATTTTCTTAGAATTTATTAAGCACTGGAAATATTTATCCTTTAAATTACCTTATTATCTATGGAAATTAATAAATGGATATAAATAAATTAGTTATGTTTAACCATGATGTTTTCTATGGTTATTGGGATGCATATGATATGTTGATGTTATTAGTTAGGCTGAAAAGTAATTGATTATATGCAACTAGTTAATTATTGCTTTATAATTCAACTAGATGGCTGCATGTATAGTTTTAGTTGTGATGATAATTTCGTAATGATAATGGTCTTTTCTGTAAAACTTGTTAATAACAAAGTTGTAGATAATTTACTTATATACCTTGTGTTAAATTTTCATAGTCATAGGCCTTATGGTTTAAGAATTATGGCTGTTAGAATTATGCTGTCAGAAATGCTTACTCTCAGGACATATCTGAAAGATTGAATTGTTTGACTTAGATAACTGCTGAATCACATTAAGTGTATTAAAAGCAAGTTGTAGAAAATTTTCTAAGCTTTCCAGAATATCTATAACCATATTATTTTGATATTTATAACTCCAGTTATGGTCAAAACAAGTGGTTGCTATCTTGTAGTCCAAAAAATGATTTACATAAGTGTTTGCTTAAGTACTAGAGGAGAGATATGCACGTACTAAATAAAAGAAGATGTAACTTGTTATCATCCTAATACCATGCTATTGAAAACACTTATGAGGATGCATTCATCAGATCATATCATATTATACATGTCATTAAATATGCCCTCTTGTCATTTTAAACGCATGCCTCTCACTTAGCTACCTAGATAACTCATTCCGACCACGAAGCCGAGTAGCTCAACTCAGGCCGAGCCTAGTTCTATTAGAGTGTACACTCTGGATGGTAGTAAGGATGTGTGGGGAGCCACATGTGAACCCAAGGGCAGGCCAGGCCTGAACGTCCTGGCAGCTGGTTCTCTCTGATTGTGCGGCGCTAGGCGAACCCACGAAATGTGGACCTGAGTTGTACCAAAGGTGACCTAAGGTGACCATTGATCTGGTCTGCCTGGGTTTGTGTTAGGAATAAATTCCTAGCTAGTTGAAATCGATTCGAATCGCCATCTCTCCCGGACAGTGAGAAACTTGGCTCGCTCCAACATCGTAGTAACTATGTTATGGAATATGCTGGTTCGGATGAACATAGAATTACTACACCAGCTATGGTTACTATTATATGCTACTAAATGATATACCACATGTTTGGCATAGGTTAGTTGCTAATCTAGAGGTGAATAGCTATAATTAACTTGATGACCAAATTATAATTGTACAACTAACTTAGTCACTTTTTATGCAAAATGTTGTCAAGCTACCTCCACTTATAAAGCCTTGCATAATCGTTGGAGTCACTTGATTTTTGGTTTATGACGAGTAAGTCTAGCTAGGTACCTTCTCGTACTTAGGGTTTTATTCCCATTGTTGCAGATGGTATAGTTTATCATGGCTATTGGAAAAACTACTTCTGTCTCACCGTGGATGAGGAGTGAGCCCTGGGCAGGCATCCCTTATTAATCCTTCTTACATGCTTTTGTGGGAGTGTGATCATGAGTCAGCACTGTATTTGAACTATGATGGTAGATGTTAGCTTCAAACTTTAATTTGCTTCTGCTACTATTTACTAAACTTGGTTGTAATAACCTTAATTCATACTCTAATGAATGAACTATATTTGTGAACCTTATGTAATGTGTGACATGTATGTTGAATTATGTACGATCTTGGTTGTATGTTGATGGTTAATCGAGACCCGTCGTGGTACTCGACGGACTACTGGGTTTATATGGGCTCAAGTATGATAGTGCGACCACTTACGAGCTGCCATTGTACTTTTACTCTTATAAATTGGTCGATTCTGCTATATGTGATACTATCATAACCATTGCTATCTTTGGTGTTGATTGAGTTGAACATTCTTGCATCACCGGTCATGTATTGAGTGCACCCACTATCAAGAACCCAATGCCTTCCTCTGGCTTTGTAATTGACCTACAAAAGAAAATCAATTCTTTTAGGTACCCAAACTTGCTTGGGTCCTTGAAGGTTAGTGACTAAGCTCTTTAGCACCCAAATGGCTTTCTTCTTTGAGCCCATAATTGGAGTACCAACAAACTTAGCCTTCACTCCATTCACACCCTTGGTAAGCAAATAGTAAGAATCAAACTTAATTGAGGATACATTAGTATTCTTGTTCTTGTTCTTGCAATATTGCTCTACATGCCCAACTTGCTTGAATCTATTGTAAAACTGACCATTGTTCTTCACAAACTAGTCTAGTGAGGAGTAAAGGCCGCCTTGACTTTCTTGGGGGTATAGCCCAATCCCTTTTTGTTGAGAGAAAATCTTTGGCTTTCCAAGCACTTTAGCAAGAGGGCCTCACCACCATGGGCATTGCCTAAGGCGCGAGTGAGCGCATTTACCTCCTACTTGAGGGTTTCATTCTCAACTATTAGTGAGGCATCACAAGTGAAACCATCACTACTAGATGATGTAGAAGTTAAAGTGCTACAAGAAGGGTTAGTGGGAGCAACAACAATAGGCTTAAAGAAAGATTCATCAATTATATCACAAGTTACGCCTATGTCACATTTCTCAATTACTTTTTCCTTTTGCTCAACAAGATTGGAATGTGCCTTTTTAAGCTTAGTGTGAGCCATGCCAAGCTTCTCATGGGCATCCTCTAGCCTATCATGAGATGCATTGCGCTCAACAAAGGCTTGCTTAAGGGCTTTTAGTTCCTTACGCAAGTCTTTGCATTCCTTTCTTTTGAGATCAAAGTGAGTTTTAACATCTTCAAGCATGTCAATTAGTTCATCTTTAGTGGGTTCATCATCATCATCATCATCATCACCATCACTATCACTTTCCACTTAGTGGGTTCATCATCATTATCACTTTAAACGTCTCGCCGACTGCTAAGCCAATCAAGCAGAAGTTTCGACGATTCGTGCATGACAAGAAGGAGGCAATTAGGGTAGAAATAGCATGGCCCTTAGCAGCCGATTTCATTAAAGAGGTGTATCATCCCGAGCGGCTGGCAAATCTAGTCCTTGTACGCAAAAAGAATAAAGAATGGAGGATGCACGTTGATTATACCAATCTCAACAAACACTGCCCTAAGGACCCCTTCAGCTTACCTCGTATAGACATGGCCATTGATTCCACTACTGGTTGTGAGCTCTTGTGCTTCACCGATTGCTACTCTAGTTATCATTAGATCGCCTTAAAGGAGGAAGACCAGATTAAGACTTCCTTCATCACACCATTCGCTGCCTATTATTACACACCATGTCCTTTAGACTTAAAAACACAGGCGCCACCTATCAGAGGGCCATCCAGCATTGCCTTGCCAAATAGATAGGGCACAACATCAAGGCCTATGTCAATGATGTAGTGGTTAAGTCTAAGACTACTAATGACCTCATCACCAACCTCGAGGAAACATTCGACAACCTATGAAAATTCCGATGGAAACTGAATCCCACTAAGGCCTCCTTTGGGAGACCCAATCCACGGGGGTTTTCCCACGTTTTTCCCGGGCCAGGCCCCCGCGCGGATTTGGGCCATGGGGAGAAGCCCCCTTGCATTTGGAAGCCCGTCACCCGGGAGAGGGCGACCCGAGCCCCGTACTTTCCACGGGGTGGCTCGTCCCGCACCCAGGGGTCCGGGCGGCTCTTCCCCAACCCGAGCGAGGGCGATGAAGAGGAAGCACCGCCGCCGCCGTCCTCCCGCCACCGAGCTCACCCCCCATCGCCGCCACCGAGCTCACCCCCCATCGCCGCCACCGCCACCGAGCTCGCCCCCCCCCCCCCCCGCCGCCGCCGCCGCCGCCGAGCTCGTCCCTCGCCGGCTTCTTCCTTATCTCCGTCGCCGGCCTCGCGACTGCCACCACCACCGTCCGAGCTTAAAGATCTACTCCAGGTGAGCTTCAAGAACCCATCCAAGTTCCTCACCTAGATCTAATTCGAATTGAAGTGTGCACCATGGATGCACTAGCCAGATCCAAAGCGCAATACCATTTAAATTGCATACTATTTCTGGATCATCGTTTCTACGTGCAATCTGCAGTTAATAACGAGTAAACGAGGCTAGGCTAGCTAGACTCAAAGTGGAGCTAGATCTGGATCTGGATCTGTTAAATTATCCTAGAAAAATCAAGGATCTTCCATTTTTTGCTATAATGTACTGGTTGACCAGTGAATGAATGTTGTTCTATTTATTGCTGTAATACCAACAGATTTACCTATAGTTAAAATTAGATATTTGCTTGTCATCTTAGTTTGCTTCATCTACAATTCTCAGTTGACAGATTGTTTTCAGGGTGAAGACAAGAAGTGACCCAGCAAGTTCCACTTCCTTCCTTAGCAGCTTAGGTACTTTTGTTTGTCTCTGTTACTGATTCCTCTCCCTTGTTCATTTGAGCTGTGATTCCATGAATTTGCTGCTTTGGTTATATGTTTCAATTTTGGTAATATTTGGACATCTGGTAATATTTGTCAACAAAGCAGAGGATCTCTCACTTTGCTTGACTGTTTTCTATTTGTTGAATACTATAGTACTGGTTGACCAGTGAATGAATGTTGTTCTATTTATTGCTGTAATACCAACAGATTTACCTATAGTTAAAATTAGATATTTGCTTGTCATCTTAGTTTGCTTCATCTACAATTCTCAGTTGACAGATTGTTTTCAGGGTGAAGACAAGAAGTGACCCAGCAAGTTCCACTTCCTTGCTTAGCAGCTTAGGTACTTTTGTTTGTCTCTGTTACTGATTCCTCTCCCTTGTTCATTTGAGCTGTGATTCCATGAATTTGCTGCTTTGGTTATATGTTTCAATTTTGGTAATATTTGGACATGTGGTAATATTTGTCAACAAAGCAGAGGATCTCTCACTTTGCTTGACTGTTTTCTATTTGTTGAATACCATAATAAATAGTTTACAACTTATGACCAGCCTTTTTTTAGAGGTATGACCAGCCTTTTTAGTACCCAGTAGAAGTGTACGTCTGTTATTGATCCATCACCTTGGACGTATTACTTCTATTATTCATCAGTTTGTGTTGCACTTTGTTCTTTACATACCCGCTGATCCATTTATGCTGTGAAACTTGTATAGTAGCTGTTATAGTTTGGCACAACATGGTAACAGATGGTATTCTTTTACTGGACGGAAGTGTTTTACGGAATGGTTCACTGAAATCTCATAATGTCTCGTGCCCCATTCTTTCTTTGGATATATCATTGCTCGTGGTGCTTTGAGAGGAATACAATAGGTCTTTGGCATTCACAAGCCTTATAGGTCTAACCATGCATGACGGGCCTGTTTGGTTCCTGGTGTAGCCTGGGGGCTTCCTACCCAGGCAAATATGCCAGTCCCCAAACCAAACGGGCCCTACATCTGTAAAACTAGGAGCGTGAAGTATGGTACTTAACAACAGTCCTTAATTAGAAGCCAAACAACCATGATTTACTGGCCTGTCAACATCATCATATTATACCTCTAGAAGCTCTTGTTCGCCAACTTTTGCGTTAATGTCTGATATAATGCTAAGAACAACTGTGCCTAATGAGAATATAAGTCTTCATAACTTCAATTGACAGCATAAGCAGGTTTTCTAAAGATAATTGATCATTTAAAACTTTACTGTTCTACTTGTACCTGCTACCGCATGTCACTTGGCACCCCAGATATGCATTTTTACTTTTTACCTTCCTGAATAAATGAATATGAATATCCCACCTCTCAGAAAAGTAAAATAGTGTACATTTATGTTAGTAATCTGAAAATTGCTGTAAACCACTACAGTATTTCTTTTTCCATTTGATCCCTGTTTTTTTTGTTGCTGGCTGATAGTTAGTCTGGTCCTGGTGTAGGATGTGTTGGTTGTGTGTGTTAGGAGTGGGTGCAGGATGTATTTGGACGACATCTGGTAATATTTATCTACTTGACCCCAAATCCTATGAATATGCCAAGTCAATGCAAATAATATATCAACCCTCCTGTTCCTGTCCCATCTACTTTGATTGCATCTATGTTTCTCAACGGACCTAACTACATTGATCTTGGCATCACCCCCTCCCATGATGATTGCAAATCTCTTCTTTTATGTATTGCAGTTCATAGAACTCTTCTTTTATGTTTGGCACATCAGTTATAATTCTTGTTTTTAGTTATATTATATCCTATTTAATAATATTATCCCTATATAATAGATAATGGGTTCTTGGGAGGAGGATGTTAGGCAGTTCATGTTAGATGAGGAAGAATTGGACGATGAACTTTTCTTTGTTATTGTCCCTGCTGTCATGTCATGTCTCTATGATGAAAAGATGCCAGAACACACGTCATCTCTTCCTGGTGCCACAAAGGTCAAAGAAATCCTAGAAGGCCACGAAAATTGGTGCAAGTCAGAGTTTAGAATGGAGGTTGAGATCTTTAGAGCTATAGCAAATCTTCTCAGAGCAGAAAACTTATTACGCGACACACGCGGTGTTAAGATTGAGGAGCAATTAGGAATGTTTTTGTTCATGCTCTCCCATAATGCTAGCATTGAAACGCTGAAGAAAGCATTCCAACACAGTGGTGAGACAATTCATAGGAAAGTCAATGAGGTCTTCGATATAATTCCAACATTGACTCATAGATTCATCAAGCTTCCAAATCCAAACCAAACACATGCCAAGATTTTATCAAACCCTCGGTTCATGCCGTTCTTCCAGGTTAGTCATATATGCTGCTTGCCCTTGTATCATTCTAAACACACTATTCCAACAATCTTAGGTTCCTTTTTACGTGCAGAACTACATTGGCGCCATTGATGGGACACATATCCGTATTACTATCAATGAAGATAAGGCCCCTCCTTTTAGAAACAGAAAAGGGACATTGTCCCAGAATGTTATGTTCGCTTGTGACTTTGATCTCAAATTCACTTTCATCTCTTGTGGGTGGGAAGGATCTGCGTCTGATGTAGGAGTCCTACGTTCTGCTCTTACGAAGGGTTTTCATGTACCGCTAGGGAAATTCTACCTTGTAGATGGCGGATATGCTAACACTCCATCATTCATAGCACCGTACCGAGGAGTTAGGTACCACCTTGGCGAGTTTAGAAGGCGTGGATCATCGCAGAGAAATGAGTATGCAAACTACAAGGAGTTGTTTAATCATCGGCATGCACAACTTCGGAATCATATTGAAAGGGCATTTGGGGTGTTGAAAAAACGGTTTCCAATTCTAAAAGTGGGAACACACTATCCAATTGAGACTCAGATCAAGATTCCTGCAGCAGCGGCGGTATTTCACAATATAATTAGAGCGCACAATGGGCAAGATAATTGGCTAGATCACCAACCACAATATATCAATCCAACCACTTTTGTTGATATGCCGGAGGGGGATAACAGTTATCCAAGCGAGATAGAATCGAGTGATGGTAACACATTACGAGATCAAATCGCGCAAGCGATGTGGGCTGCCTATAATAATTAGATGGTAATTTGGAGCATTGTTCATCATTTTCAGCATTTTACCTTACATTTATATTTCTATAATTTTAGCTTATGTTTATCTTTCACCATTTTTCAGCAATGTCAACGTCCCAGGGTATAAGGGCTGCATGGACCTACACGTATGAGAAAGGGCTGGTGGATGTAATGAAAGAGCATGTCAATATCCCAATGTACAGGGCACAAAGTGGCTGGACAGCAGATGGATGGAGAAATATTGTTAAACGGTTCAACGAAACCTTCCCTTTAGCTCATTTTTCAAAACAACAAATGCAAGAGAAGGAGAAGGAGTTGAAAGGAAACTATAGGACAGTTAGAGATGCCAGAAAAGAGAGTGGTGTTGGTTGGAATGAGACATTAAGCATGATAATTGCCGAACCAAAGAAATGGGAAGACCTAATTGAGGTTAGTCACTTTCTGTCAATTATATAGTACTGTGTTTTCACTATTTTAAGAAGCTAACCAAAATGTTGCTTTGTTGCATTTAATAGAAGTATCCCAAAGTTAGTAAGTTCCAAAAGAAGCCACTTCCTCTTTATGAACACCTGGCATCATTGTATGCAGGTAATTTTCCTTTGTTTGTCTTCTGTCAATTACCTCATCTTAGTTTATCTTCTGCTACCTGTTGTACGTTTACATTGCAATCCAGTGTGCACATACATCCTGCACTGATGTTAGCGATCATTGTGTGAAAGTGAAACCATGCCAATTTGAAGCCGGTATGGTTTAGATGTATTGTTTTAGCTGGTATTTTTGGATTGCTCAGAATCTAGCAAACTTCCTAATACTTAACATGGCTTTGCCGGTCTGCTGCAGCACGCCTGGTGCCTGGCACAGTGTGGTGCTGCATAAAGCTACCACCGCCTACTTGCACTCAAATAGCCATAGCTATAGGGGGGATGGGATGGATGATGCATTGGTACTGTTTGCAGCTGTGCTATGATACGAGTGTCAGGTCACTCTCGCCCACGCGAACCCAAACAACTAGCCTGATTAGCCGAGATATGGATAACTTCTAGATCGAGGACTCTTCTTGATTTGTCTGGTGTTGCCTGGTGTTGCCCTCCCCTCCCATCCACGGCGAATACAGCAAGATTAGCTTCAGTTTACTAGTGCGTTCTCTTTTGCCTCCTCTCCACCAGAGGAGCAAAATTTACATATATAGGAATTTGTTCCCATCCACACTCACTCGGTACAATAGTAAGTACAACATTCTGTTCTATTCTAAATTCTAATGTATGCTACTCTAATTGAGAACCTGTTAGGTCATTTTTGGCTTATATCAGGGGGATGGGGATCTATTGGGCCTAATTTTTGAATTCTTGTATCTCAGAATCTACAAAAGCAGATTATTTTTGAATAACTTTGAATAATACCTAAGAGTGCATCTGTGATGTGTATTGATAGGAAGTATAGCCACTGGAGATTTGAATTTTACATCAACCGAGCCACCTAGCATGACAGCACCACCTCCAATTGAAAGAAGTCACTCTGAGCAAAGTACACAGAACACGGCTGTTGGCTCTGATTCTGTTGGCATCAATTTTGGTACAAATACTTTTTCTCAAATTGAGGGCCCAGAAGTGCAATCTGCACCACCCTATCTCAATCTAGAGGAGGGAGCAAGTGCTAGTGGAAAAAAACACAAGCAAAATCAAATGGCATCTAAACTCGGTGAATTCATAGACTTGAGAAAGATCCAGATGGAGAAAAATCAGGAAAAACTAGATGAGAAGAAGAAAAAAGAAGATGACTATTCTGTAGAAAAGTGCATTGCTGTTGTGGATACCATAGAAGACCTAACTATTGAGCAGAAGGCAGATGCTAATGAGCTCTTTCAATCTGAGATGAATCGACAGATATTTATGATGACCAAAAATCCAGCTGTTCGACTAGTTTGGCTAAAGAAAAAAATTTCACAGGTATGTTTGCTTGTTGTCTTAGTGTTCTTCTCTTGTAGCATTAGATCATCTAAACTAAACCTGTATTCTGAGATGATTCTTGCCTCATTAATTGCAGATGTCCCAGTGACTAACTGGTGGAGAAGTGTGATTCTGTTTCAAAGGTAAACCCATGTTTGAGTACACTACTGTCTATATTTCCTGTTTTAGTATGGCCAGTGAAAGATGCAAGCTTTAATCTATTATGAAACTGCAGTGTACTTGCAGTGCAATTATATCTTGTTGGATTTATTGGACTGACTTGTAGTGGTGATGTGCTACCAACATAGAGTTATCTATATTCTTATCTGTATTTTTATGGAAAGATTTGATGTGCCTAGTGGTACAATTAGTAATAACTTTTGTATTAAATTTAATGGTGTAAGATTTGGTTAATGTGCTATCACCAGCAAGTACATAGTGGTCACTGGCTCCTAGCTTTCAGCTTGTGTTTTTGTTTTTGTCATAGAAATTACTAGCTCCTGCAACATACATGTTTAACTGATTCCACAAACAACGCACTGATATGAAACACTATTCGCATATGATTCTGAAATTTCCATTGACAATATTCAGTTACTGTAGTAGATATTTGGTGAAGGAAATGTAGTTTTCTAGTCCTACAGACATACTGAACATATGTAATTGAGCAAAAAAAGTTACTCAAAGAAATGAGCATATGAACTTTGTATACTGAAACTAACTTGATGCTTGTTTATCCTAACTGCAGATGTCCTAGTGAACATAATTGTTGCAGAAGTATTAGTTCATCTCAGGTTATGTGAGTTGCAAACAAAGTTATCTGTTTCAGTTGATGATTCATGAACGATCCGATGTAATAGTGGCTATTACTAGTAGAGTTTATTCTATGGATCTTAATAAAAATAGGAATATCTTTCTATTATTTAGTGCTGCCATTTTGAATAGAAGGTGCAATAACAATTTGAAGACAATTACAAGCTACTATCTGGATGTTACCTTGTGTACTGCCTTTTAGTTTGGTTCTTGAGATACATTTATGCTCGAGTTGAAGGTATTTGGCGCCAGGTTCTGGAAGAATTTTTTTGTGTTATAATTGCATCTTTGTCCATTTTTTACTTTATTATGGCATTGAATTATTGAATATGTACTGAATTTCGTTGATTTTTTCTCAATTTTTGGGCTTGTTTACCTTGCTCCTGTACTCTCTTTTCCTTTTTTTTGTTTCTTTTTTAATTGAATTTGAACGGCAAAGGATGTTTTTTTCTAAATCCAAGGATGCAGCAAACTGGAAACAGCCGCCGATTCTAACAGCCACTGTGGGCTTGCCTCCCCTGCGCTTGCTTCCAAACAGCACCAGGGAACAGGACTCATCTCCCCTGGCATGGAGAGGGATGTGACTGTCCACAAAAATCCCCCTTGGGGCTGCTATTCCCTGGGCTGAGCTGCCCTGAGCTCCCAAAGGAAGCCTAAGTGTATCTTTGGTGTTCTGTCTAGTATCCTCTTAGGGTACATCATCAGCTGTTGTGGCATTGAAGCAAATCCCAAAAAAGTATTAGCAGTCACCAACATGACACAGCCGACCTGTGTCAAGGATGTGTAGAAGTTTACGAGGTGTATGGTGGCTTTAAGCCATTTCATATCATGACTAGGCGAAAAAGGTCTCCCTTTCTTCAAGTTGCTTAAAGCCAAGGGGGTTTCACCAAGATGCCTAAGGTCGACAAGGCTTTTGCCAAGCTCAAGCTTTTCCTGACAATGCCTCCGATCATGACAGCACCATAGCCTAAAGAAACCTTATTGGTCTATATCGCGACAACTACTCATGTTGTCAGCATGACCATTGTCGTTGAGCGAGAAGAGGCTAGACACGCATATAAAGTTTAGCGCCCATTTTGCTTCATTAGCAAAGTCCTGAATGAGTCTAAGACTCGGTATCCATAGGTCCAGAAGCTCTTATACACCATCCTGATTACATCCTAGAAGCTCCACCACTATTTCAAGATGTACCACATGGCTATGATTACCAAGTACCCGCTCGGTGATATTCTTCGTAATAAAGAAGCCTGGCTCTCCTGCTGGAGTCAGAGTTGGAGGACAACTCTGGTTCCTCTACGAGGAGCCCGTAGAGTGTCTTCGGATCATGTTCGATTACCCCCACAAACTCGCTGTCCGTAAGCGGCTAAACCATGCGTAGTGCCAGAAGGTGGCCAGCGGTCGCCGCGGCGTTGTAGAGACCGAACGAAAACGCTGTCGGGGCGCTTCGTATGGGGCCTTCCGGAAAAAGGGTGATGCTGCGTGAGGGCTCCCTAGATAACTAGGGTCCAAGGGAGTCGCCCTGCGGGCCCTCAAGCCTCAGACGGCTGAGGTTGATGGAAGGGAGAGACTGTGCGGCCGTGTGGGGTCAGCGCCAGTTCTCCTCCTATTGTGACGATAAAATCTAGGTCGCCGAAATGCACATGTGCGCCTGAGGCCTAGCTAATTGCGTGGGTGGCCATCCGAGGCCTGATTTGGAATGCGCAAGGCCCCTACCTGGCGCGCCAACTATCGGTGTTCCGTACAAGCACCGGCAAGTAAATTATAGTAATGCGCGTTAGGCTCGGATGGTGCGCTAAAGGACACAAGATTTATATTGGTTCGAGCCAAATGTCCCTACGTCCAATTTGTTGCTGCTCGTGTTATTAGCACCGTGAACGGTTCATAGTAGGGGGTACAAATGATCAAGAGAGGGACCGGTCCCAAGTCTCTGATGGAAGGGTTGGAAGGAGGTCAAGAGCTTGGTAGCAGCTTGACTGTGTGTGTGAGTGTCTTGTGTTGTTTGGTCAAAAGTTCATCCCTTTGATGGAGGAAGCGCATCCCCTTTTATAGATGAAGGGGTTGGCTTTACAAGGGTGAGGGCTTTAGGATGCGTACTCTACTTAGTCTTGTGGCTCACGTCTACCCGGCCTGGTTCTTCATTCTGATGAGTGTGAAGGAAGATAAGCGCCTACAATACTGTTGATGTCTCTGTAGAATGTCAGGTTGGTTACAGAATGCTGCCCTGCATAGGGTGTGGGCTGTAGTATAGTGGTTTTGACTTATGAGCCTTCCCCAGCCTTGCTCCGCATGCCTTCTGGTTCCTATGAGTCTTCATCGAAGGGATGCGGGGTCGGGGTCTAGAGTAGCACCGTGGCCAAGGTCTCTGACTTGGTGGACCTGAGGGGTCGGGAAACGGGCGCCGCTCCCTTGGGTCCACAGCGTGGTGACAGAATATCCATCGTTCATGGAGATAGCAATCCTTTTCTGGAGCATAGCGGTTGTTGTATATATTCGTCGGGTTTCGTGTCCCAGAGCTGATGGCGGGCGCCTACAACTCTACAGGGCAAGGAGCATGCACCTGTAATACCTTTCGGGCTTTGCAGCACCTGGAAGGGTCTAAAGCACCTGTCCCATCGTTCCTTGGTAGTACTATTCCTGCTAGGGTGCAGGGTATGGTCCTTGGAGCCATGGTTGACCCGAATGTCCTGTCTTGCCCTGTACCCATCATCATGAGGGAACGGGGAGAAGTTGTCAAGTAAGATGAAACCAGTCTTTAGATATCAAGTAGGGCGAGGCTCGTTCCTGGCCATCGGGCGAGACAGAGACTAGCCCTGAGCCCTCAGGTGAGACTGTGCCCGCCCCAAAGGCATCGGGCGAGACAGAGACTAGCCCTGAGTCCTCGGGCGAGGTAGAGCTACCTCAAAGGTGTCGGGCGAGGCGGAGGCTAGCCCTAAGCCCTCGGGTGAGGCAGAGCTATCTCAAAGGTGTCGGGCGAGGCGGAGTCTATCCCTCAGCCCTCGGGCGAGACGAGCCCGCCCCATAGGCGTCGGGCAAGACAGAGACTAGCCCTGAGCCCTTGAGCGAGACCGTGCCCGCCCCAAAGGTGTCGAGCGAGACGAAGACTAGCCCTGAGCCCTCGGGTGAGGCAGAGCTACCTCAAAGGCGTTGGGCGAGGTGGAACCAAACTCCTATCATTTGAGCAAGGGACGCTATGGTGCCCTTATCCATCTAGAAGTTTTTAATGTTCGGTGGTTATTGGTTCCACCTTCTGAGGTACCCCGGTATTAGGTCCTCGACAGTAACCAACTAGGTCAAACTTTGCTTCTTTGGGATACCACAAACAACATTTATGTATGCTTCAAGTACCTCAATATTCTCTTTGTAGCCTTCAAATGACTTTCTCTTGGTGAAGCTTAAAATCTTGCACACATGCATACACTAAACATGACATCTGGTCTTGATGCGGTCACATAGAGTAGGCTTCCAATCATAGACCGATACAATTTTTGATCCACCATATTGCCACTTGCATCACTATCCAAGTTGCCATTTGTTCCCATTGGTGTTCTAATGGCTTTGCTATCACTCATGCCAAACTTCTTGAGCATGTCTTTGATGTACTTGCCTTGACTTATAAATGTACAATTCTTCAATTACTTGATTTGAAGACCAAGGAAGTAACTCAACTCTCCAATCATGGACATCTCAAACTTATTAGCCATCATCTTCCCAAACTCTTCACAAAAGTCTTGATGTGTTGATCCAAAGATAATATCATCAACATAGATTTGCAACACAAACAAGTCCTTGCCTATCTTCTTGGTGAAAAGAGTGGTGTCAACCTTCCCTATAATGAACCCTTTAGAGAGTAGGAAGTCCCTCAACCTCTCATACCATGCTCTAGGTGCTTGCTTCAAGCTATATAAAACCTTCTTCAACTTATACACATGGTCGGGCTTCTTGTTATCTTTAAAACTAAGAGGTTGCTCAACATATACTTCTTCATTGATGTAACCATTGAGAAATACACTCTTGACATCCATTCTATAGAGCTTGATGTTGTGGGCACAAGCATATGCTAATAAGATTCTAATTGCTTCCAATCTAGCAACTGGGGTATATGTTTCTCCAATATCAAGACCTTCAACTTGTATATATCCTTGTGCTACCAATCTTGCTTTGTTCCTTACTACTATCCCATCTTGATCTTGCTTGTTTCTAAAGACCCATTTGGTTCTAATCACATTGTGTCCCTTTAGTCTCTCTACCAATTCCCATACTTAATTTCTTGTGAAGTTATTCAATTCTTCATGCATAGCATTCACCCAATCAACATCCTTCAATACTTCATCTATCTTCTTTGGTTCAATGGATGACACAAATAAGAAATGCTCACAAAATGAAGCTAATCTTGATCTAGTTTGCACACCTCTTGAAATATCACCAATGATAGTATCCAATGGATGATCCCTTGCAATATTGGTTGGTTGGAGGATTGGAACTTGATTGCTTGCACTTGCTTGATCATTGGGTTGAGATAATGCACTAGCCATTTGATCTTGTTTATTATCATGAGAGTCACTTGTACTAGCTTGATTTGTATCATCTTGCACATTTAAGTTAGAGAGCACTTGCACTTGATCATCTTCATCATCATTCACTTGCCTAGGCCTCAATTCACTAACATCCATGTTCTTCATGGCATTTGAAAGTTGAATGCCTCTAACATCTTCCAAGTTCTTATTCTCTTATTGTGAACCCTTACTTTCATCAAATTCAACATCATGAACTTCCTCAAGAGTACCACTATCCAAATTCCAAACTCTATATGCTTTGCTAGTAGTTGAGTATCCAAGTGAAAATCCTTCATCACATTTCTTGTCAAACTTGCTCAATCTAGTGCCTTTCTTCAAGATATAGCATTTGCAACCAAAGACCCAAAAATATGAAATGTTGGGCTTTCTAACATTCAAGAGCTCATAAGGCATCTTCTATTTCAATGGGTGACAATAGAGGCGGTTGCTACAATAGCAAGCCGTGTTGATAGCTTCAGCCCAAAAAGATTGACTCACATTGTACTCACTAAGTGTTTACACCAAATTTTGGAAGGAGAAAACTTGAAGCTTCCAAGCTCGTGTTAATCGGGGAATCGATCGCATAAGGAACGATATCAGCTAATTCAGATGCGACACCAGAATCGGCTCTCTTTGAATGACACCAGCAGATGACGACAATGAGCTACGGTTGGCGTTGGGGAAAACATGTCGGACTCTACAAAAAGGGAAAGATTAGGGTCCAAGTTATCTTAAATTAGGAATGTTTTATTTTATACCAAAAGATTGTAATGAGTCATACTTGAGTAGGATTCATGCTTAGGTTCTAGGTATAAATATTGGACCCCGGCTATTGTAAAAGGACATCCAATCAATCAAATACAATTTACTTTTTTTGGCTTCGTGCCAACCCTTAGGAGTATGAGTAGAGTAGATCCCAGTGAGTTCTTCAACAAGCAGGGCTGCATCGATCCAGCCGACCTCCGATTTGTCTATAAGTACCGTCATGGCTTATACTTTGGTTTGTACGGCTGCATCGATCCGGTCAACCTCCACTATGAGCTCTAGTATAAGCTAGTTATTGACTCTTGTCTAGTTCAAGCACTGCTGCATCGATCCAGTCGACCTCCACTACTTGAACTAGATTAAGATCAAGTTATCAGCTCTACCTAAGGGTGGCGTTCTTTGGGTAGATTCATTAAGTTTTCGATCTTACTGATGTTCTTATTGTTATTAGTTTGCAGCAACATCAATCTACCTGGTCGAGATCGATCTACATCGACCTCATATCCTTTTAGTTTGTCGTTCGCTTTGTCACAACACGATGTTTCTTACTTTGAGCGATGGGTTACATTTCATCAGTTGTTCTATTTCGATCTTGATCGTACATAGTATGTGGTTAAGGCACGTATGATCTTGAAAAGGTTTGCTGACTAGTTGAATCTGGTCTATAGTTCGCTATTATGGCTGCAACGATCCAGTCAATCCCCACTGATGGCATTGTAGATTGGAGGACATTAGTCAGTAGATTTGTTCTTGATCAGGCGTGACCTTAACTGTTTGCTATGCCTACATCGGCTAAATAGCCGATTGCCTATGCTTTAACGCCTATAGTGTGCGTCCATGATTCTGTTAATCATGAACAGATCTATGTACAATAAGGGTTTGATTTGTTGTTTTTATCATGGCTGCATCGATCTAGGTGAACCCCACTATTAGAGATAGTAGGTTAAGTCTAATGAGTCCATAGGTTTGTTCATGTGAAATAGTCGATTGTTCACACATTATAGCCCCTTTTCACCTGAATCGGCTATTTTAGCCAATTTGTTTGAGCCTTCACGTATAGCATGTCTTCCAGAAAGCCTGTCGAAGTATAGATGGTTTTATAGATTCTTCGGTTTTAGTTTGTTATTATCATCATAGATGCCATCGATCCGGTCAAACCTCACTGTTGATGGTAATAGATTAGATTCATAGCATTTGTAGGTCCATTTATATTAGACAATCGATTTGTTCGCATGTTATATCCTTTCTTGATTAGATTCATTGGCTCAATGATTCACACTGGTAATATCCACCTAGCGGATGATCTCATTTACATCTATGGGCATTGTATTTATCAACATAAAATCAATCGCGATCCATAAGCTTTACTGTTCATAACAACTGATTTTTGTGCGTATCGACTATTTAGTCGATTTTCTCATCTGGCTGCTGCCGAAGCGGCACACTTGGAATTGTCTAGGCAAAGACCAACATGTTCCACTTTAAATTACTGATAAACTTTCTCTCCTTGTCAATTGCAGGTCAAATTGACTGACACGCCTCAGGGGGAATTCGCAGGATCGGTTAACCCTGCATTGAAGCCAAGCGGATCTCCAGGCTCATCCTAGCAGATCCTTCTAGCTTGCCAGCTTGCACGCCCGGTGGGACACCACAATCATCATGGCAACTTACAACAACAATGACATCCTTATGGTGCCTTATGAAGACCTAGCTAATGAAGATAAAGATGTCATCAACAAAGCTATAGAAGAATTTTAGAACAAATATTTGTTGTCCTACACCAAGACATATGACAATAAAATTATTTAGAAATATCCACTACTGAGAGTTCTGTTGCATGGGCAGACAGATATAGATGAAGCTAAAGACAGGCATTTCTTCATAGAGGCTGTAAACAAGTCTGTTCATGATGCCATGTTGAATCATAATGAAGTTTTCTTGAATACATTCCACAACACCATGAAAGAGGTGTTTCATGGATATCCAATTGATCAGGTGGGGCTGGCTTATTACAACATTCTACATCCATCGACTCAAGGGACTAATTAAGCCAGTACTAGCCATCAGGAAGCAGCATCAGCTGGCAATGATGATGCCCGGGCAGTTCAGAGCTCATCTGAGCAAGTTTAGGGTACCACTACTAATCAAATACAGTATAATCCTAGATCGTTAGAACAACATGTGCAACAACCGATAGGGCAAGTTCAGAATCAAATGGTCAATTTTGGCACATCAGGCTAGGATACCATCATCGGCTCAAAAAATAACACCATTAGTTCAAAGGATTCATAGAGATATAGATCCTAATATCTATAACTAGAGACTTTAAGTAGCAAACCAGTAAATGACCCAACAGATAGAGATTCCATAGGGATATCATTATGGCACAGATTACAACACCCTTCACATGATTCCAAATCCAGGGCATCAAGGTACCCGAAATTTTAATCCACAGATGGGTTAGCAATTACAGAGAAATCCAAATTCAAATGCTGATGAATTATTGCTTAGAGTGACCGAGATGATGAAGAATCAGTTCAGTTTGAAGCCAAAAGGGGAGACCTTCTTGTACAAACGCCCATATCTAGAATGGTATGATTTGGTCGCTCTTCCTACAAATTATAGGCTCCTAGAGTTTGCCAAGTTCACTAGCCAAGATAGCATAGGCACAATAGAACATGTCAGTCAGTATCTTACACAGTTGGGCGAAGCATCCATTGAAGTGGCCCATCGAGTTCATTTCTTGTCCTTGTCTCTATCAGGGCTAGCATTCACTTGGTTTTTAGCACTGCTAGTTAACTCCATTGCCAATTGGGCTGACCTAGAGAAGAAGTTTTATACATATATTTAAACTGGGACAGGAGAAAAGAAGATTACCGATTTGACAACTATAAGGCAGAGAAATGAATCGGGCACTGAGTTTCTTCAGAGGTTCCTAGAGACTAGAAATTTGTGCTTCTCACTAAACTTGATAGATGATTAGCTAGCTGCTTTGGCCATTCAAAGAATGTTGACAACATAGAGAGAGAAGCTGTTGGGACAAGAGTTTGACAATTTAGGTCAGTTGGCTCAACGAGTGGTAGCGCTTAATAGCCAATTTTAGATCATGCGCAGAGATACCTGATTCCAGAAGAATGGCACAATTGCTAAAACCTATAATCCATATTCGGTTGATGACGGCTATGAAGATGATGAAGAAGAAGAGGTTGCTGTGGCCGAATGGAATTGGGGTAGGAAGACAGTAATGGTGCGAAATCCTTGGGGAAGAGGAGTCAAAGAGAGCTACGATTTTGACATCACAAAATCAGACAAGCTCTTCGATTTCTTGCTCAAGAAGGGATAGATCAAGTTGCCTGATAATCATATTATGTTGCCCCATGATCAGTTGAAGAACAAGAAGTTCTGTGAATTTCATAATGCCACTTCTCATTCCACTAATGAGTGTAGAGTTTTCTGGCAACATATATAAAGGGCTATTTAGCAAGGAAGGCTCAAATTTGATACACCTCAAAAGATGAAAGTTGATGATAATCCTTTCCCTAGAGATCAGAACATGGTTGATGCTAGGTTGCTCAAAGGAAATACTAAAGTCCTAACATCAACCAGATCAAAAGAAACTAGAACAGTTGATCCCAAGATGCAAATATTGGCTGATGAATATAGAGAGGTTAGAAGGTGTCATGACCAACAAAAGAGCTTATATGAGCAGGGAGAAATGTCAAAGGATGGGGCGACAAGGCCACGTGTTACATCTCGAATTTTATTGAACAAGTGGCAGCGGCAGAAGGAAAAGGATTGTCAACGTTGGTTAGAAGAGCAAGAATACCAGCGTCAATAGGAAAAAGAGAAGTATGAAAGAAAGCAAGCTGAATCACATTGGAATTGTCCTTTCTTTAGACATTGCTGGAACGAAGGTTTGAAATTGCCTACCAGAAATAATTGTCTAGAATACAGCGAGCAATATTAGGAGTTCAGGCAATCTTAGGCCAACCGCCGGTCTATCCATGCTCAAGATGAGTATCATCATAATAACATGGATCGGCGCTTAAAAAATAGAAGTGTTCATGATCGGCTAGGAAAGCGAGTTATTGATCAGAACTGGGCTGATTATGAAAAAGAGAGTAATGAGGCAGAATATGTTTGGTAGGAAGGCCAATGGTGTCTGGAAGGTCTAACAAGAAGCCAGAAAAAAGAGTGCAACACCTAAGGAACAGAGAACTAGAACAGGCTTAGGCATTTGGTAAACCTCAAGTGTGGCGTGCTAAGCAAACAGCCGATAGGGGGCAACCATCGACTAATATTCTAATGGCTTTTCTGTTGCCATCAGAATTTAGGGATCCAGCAGATCAAGATGTCCATTTAGATTTTGATGAATTAGAGTATGAGGAAATAGTTGCCAAGTTAATGGTTATATAGCATGCTATATTCGATAAGCCAGTCAAGCATCATCAATTAAAGGCTTTATATGTAAAATGTTTTATTGATGGGAAGCCAATGAACAAGATGTTGGTGGATAGAGGTGCTTCTATGAATCTTATGCCATACACCACTTTTCGTAAACTTGGCAAGGGACTAGGATATTTGATTGAGACCAACATGATGCTTAAGGATTTTGGGGGTAATGCGTCTAAGACCTGGGGGGCAATGAATGTCGATCTGACAATCAGGAGTAAGACTCTGCTCACCACATTCTTCGTCATCGATGGAAAAGGTTCATACAGTTTACTCCTCGATCATGATTGGATTCATGCAAATTGTTGTGTGCCATCAACCATGCATCAATATTTGATTCAATGGCATGGAGATGATGTTGAGCTAGTTCGCGCTGATGATTCTATGAGTATCGCAACAGCCGATCCAGTATATTGGAAGCTAGAAGACTTTGAGTGTTTTTCTAGCAAGCCATGGGAAGGAGGCTTCACTAAGATCAGTGATGAAAGCCAATAGCTGATCCAAGCAATTGGCTCTAAGAGTTTGTTTTGATGGATAATCACGGCTTCGCATCGGTCGTTGGATTAAGGGAAAAACATTGGTCCTGGAGATAGGCTTAGGCCAATGTATGAGAGCACTAAGTTGAATCCTAAGTACGAGTCAGAGTTAGTAGATTTATTGAAGAAATTTAAGGATTGTTTTGCTTGATGAGATGCTTGGCCTAGATCAATCGATGATCGACAAAAAATGATTGAAGGAATATTATCCTAGCATTTGGATCAACACTTGATAGCTAATTTGTTCAGTCATTGGCTCTAATAGCTGGTACCAGAAGGGTACCGCCTCTAGTTCGAAATCAACCCAAAAAGGAAGAAAAGCCGATACAAAATGTATCGCCTATAGAACAAAAAACAAACACAGGAAAAATCATGACACTGCAGAAAGTACATAGATACAATCATAGAAAAGGTGGAAGATTTTATTCATTGATCAGTTGGGCCCTAGATACAAACTAATCGAATACATTGTTTATCACATCCTATGTGGATGTGATGTCCACGATGGCCTTCGTTGCATCAACGAACTCCGTGATCAAATCCTCATGCTCCTCGGGGCTGTCACCCATTGGGAAGCCAATCTCCATGGTGTGTAGCTCATGCCTAGTCTAGACCTATGCCACGGCCAGCGCCACTGATGCGTGATGATGGATGCCATGGAGGGCAATCTCCTGAACACAGGCTAGAATGTCATGGAGGCGAGCATTGATAAGGGAGCCCTAGGCATTGACGGCATCCATAGCCACTTTTGTCGCTAGTTGGAGGGACTCTAACTGCACCATTAGGGCTAGGAATCACCAAAACAGAAGAGCTATCAAGATAAAGACAATGGAAATCAGAGTGAAGGTGCTCCTAGATTCCATCTTACCCGCCACCATGGCATCGGATTTGGACAACCATGCCCGAGCGCTAGCCTCTTCTTCAGCGGTGTGAAGGGCAACTTTAGAGACCTCGAGGCGGATCTCAAGCTAGTCATTTTCTTGAGTTGCCTTGGAATAACAGTCCTAGGCTGCCCTCCACTCTTGGAGGAAACGTGGGCTTTGTCACCATTGTAAGAGTCGGAGGAGTTCGACGACGAGGCTGGCGCAGAAGATGTAGCATCAGAGGGCTTGCCGGCCCTGGGGAGAGGACAAAGACTATCATTCAAGACGAACCTATAAACAAGTTAGAAAAGTTCACCACCATGAACAAAAGATATCGATCCTTACCTCATATGTCGAAGGCGCTGGTTTATAGGCATGTCCTCCTCCAGAATCTCCTCCGCTGCATGCTTGCCTTGGCTGTCCTCGCCGGCCATTGAATCTACAAGAAGGGGAAAAAGGCTGCTATAGAGTTTGCAAGGGCGAAGAAGTGCAAAGGAACAGGAGCAATTGTGAATGTAGATGTGTTCGAGACTGGAGCCATTGGCTGGTATTTGAAGCCATGGAGCAAGGTGGTGGACGCCTTGGGATGTGCAAAAGGCAACCGCAATTAATAGAAGGCAAAGCGCCACCTCACTAATGCCAAAGAGAATACGGCGTTTGGCGACTATGGATAGAAGATCGAGGGGTTCTTTTTATAAAGGCCATGTTTTTAGACTTAATCGGATCAGGGATAGAAATATGGAAATCGGCTATTTTCAAATTGGCTCTTTAGCTAAAACAAGAAATACAATGAGGCGACAGAAAGTATGGTTATCATTGATTCTACACAAGATACATGTTGATATACAAATTACAAGTCTAGAACATCCTAGGTTGCTTTCAATACTTCTAGCGGATAGCATCAACTTCTATGATTTGTTGCTTATCTTCTTTGGCTGATCCAGGAATATCCTCAAGGCTGCTGTGGATGACCCTGCCTTCCTTGACCTTGGCCAGTAGTTCTTGTTTCTTTTGCTTAATGGCATTAGGTATTTGAGCTAGGTTGGATTTGTGGCGATCAATGGAAACTTTCACCTTCTCCAGTTCCTTCTCAAGTTCTGCACACCTGATTTCTAGTTGGGTCAGCTCTAGATCGATCCTGAGGGTGGAGTTCTTCAAATCATCGATCAGTTGTCTCAGCTCTTTGGCCTCTTGCCTGTTGGAGTTCCCCTTGGCCAATAAAGCCTCATGGTTGGACAGATTCCTCTAAGCCTTTTTCACCTTTGGGACTTGATCTTCAATAATGGATAAAGGTGATAAGACTCTGGTAAGAACTGGGGATGAATTCTCTTTAATAGCCAAGAAGACTCTTTGCATTGAATCAGTGTCTTAAACCAAATTGGCTATATTCTTCTCAAATATTGACAATATATCCTTTAGCTAATTTCTGGTCTATTCCGACAAAGCTTCCCTAGAGGAGATGGCTAATGAGCTGATTTCAACTTCGTCTAGATAATCCTCAAGATTGAAAGAGTAGCTCAGAGCTGGGAGATTGAGTGCCTATTTAAGAAAATCTTGATTAGGAGGATTGGATCAGTTTATAATAAAATGAATGGTGAAGTGGATACAATACCTTTTCTATGGCAGCCTCTATCTGAGGAGAAGGGACAACTGATGATGCACCAATGATGTCTGGTTGAATCGGCTCTGAACTTTCAACGTTGGTACCTACAAATATCAAGGAAAAATTTTAGTTCATAATTATTGCAAAAGGATAAAAGGGATATATGATTCTCTTACCATTAGTTGTATGTTGAACTAGGGAAACAATAGTATGAGTGTTAACAACAGGATCATTCTCAATGTCAATAGGATCATTGTTAATAGGTGGACTGCCAAACTCCTGCTCTTGCATGGGTGTTTCCTTAGAGAGTATCTGGCATGATAAATGGTTAGATGAAGAGAAAAAACTAAATAAAAATTAAGAATTTAAAGAAAATACCTTGGCAACATCAGGGGGTGAAATGGAAGGACTTACATCTTCTATTGTCTTAGAAGCATCGGTTATTTCAACCAAAATTGGTTCCTTTTGAGGATCGGCCGATGAAGGTTCAGTTGATGCTGACTTGAATGCCCAGAGTCGATTAGGATTCAATGGTTGATAACTATGAAGAAAGAGGATCAGAAGTTGAATATCATTTTGAGGAAAAAAATGAATTGTTTACCTGAGCAGCTGATGGTCTTGTTCTATGAAATCTTTTCCCAATAACAACTTTCTGGGTTGCCCCTTAGACTGCCTTGTGCTTTGAAGATTGATACATCATGATTGTGGGGGCAGCATGAGTTTTCATCAATTTCTTCAATGGAGGTGTGGCTGATCCTATTCTTGAAACTAGGCATGGTGGCTGATAATCTATAGGATACCCCTTCCTATCCAAGCTTGGAGGATCAAATTTAGTGTCTTGAGAGGGTCGGTTAGAACAGTTGGCAAGAGAATTCATCGAATAATTTTCTAAAAAAATAAAATGGTAAGTTACCTCTCCGTTAGAAGCAAATTCCCCATCCAAAGCTATGTACAAAGGGTGGACCAACCCATTGAAGAGATGGGAGTGCCATTCTTGCCACTAGGAGTCAAAGAGAGTGGAAGAGAAGCTGACTCTAATCTAGTCATGTAAGCAAAGGGAAGGAAGATCTGATTCCAATTGAAAGATTCTAGAGGCTTCCATCACCTCACTGATACCTTCTCTTGGCTTTAGTGTGTTCTTGAAGAACAATTGAGGGGGGGATTGACAAAGACCAAACTGATGGGCTATGAAAGAAGGATTGTAAAACTCATAAGTTGAAAGGTTGCCTAGAAGGAAGGAACCTATAACCATTTTACCATGGCCATGACAAAATTCAGCTGGAAGAACACAAGGTTTGATAAAGGAATTAAAGATTGCAGTTGTCGTTTCATCTGAACAGCCTGATTCAAATTGAAATTTGAATGGGAGGACTAGCTCATTGTTCTCATCCTCATCATAGGGTAGCCAAGTCAAGATATCTACATCAAATCCTCTATAAAACTTTTTGAAGAGATGGCCAACATCAACATCAATTGTTATGGCCGATGCAGCCTCACCATAGCTCATGCACTGATGGGTTCTTCTTTCTTCGCCTCTATATTCCTCATCAAAGTTGGAGGAAGGAAAACTCAAGTTTATGAGATCAGGCCTTACAATCTTGTGCATATATAGGTTCAGCCATAGCTGTATCAACCATCAAGGGCCACTAATAGTATGCACTGGTTCATTCTTCAACAATTGTGCAGCCACCTGGTGCATCAGATAATAGGCAGCTCCTAACAGATACTTTCCAAGGGGGATATTCTCGCCCACTATCAGATGCTCTGCCATAAGTTTGTGATTGTAGGTTGGACCACAAGATGACCCACAGAAGATGAATCTTTCTAGCCACATATTCACGAAAGTCACATATTTTCTTTCTCTAACAACTGATCCGTCTCTAATATGGTTCAGAATGTAGCTTGCCCATCCTGTGCAGTTTGATATCTTGGCCAATTTTTTTGGAACCAACACTTAAGTAATCATAAGGCTGCATTGATCCAGTTATTCTAAGGCCAGTCAACATGTAAACATCGGCCAGAGTAATGGTCATTGGACCATGACCAAAAACAAAAGCGTTCAGGGTATTGGGCCAGAAATAAGAAGCAAGAATTAGGAGTGAATCATTCCTCTTCATTCTAAACAATGAGAGTGTCAAACATTGATTCAAATCATAAACCTCCTAATCTCTAGCCTTTTTCTTGGATACCCTACAAAACCAGTCTCTCCATCCTTTAGGCATTTTGGGCCAGTTTCTGAATGGAGTTTTGGTGTTCTAGGAGAACGAATCCACTGCATATTGTTTGAAGAGGATTTGGTTGGTTTCTTGATGGATAAAATCAGATGGATTAGGGTCACCCATAGGCCCTAGAAAATAAACATTGGGAGCAATAGCTGATGGAATCAGGATTTTGTTCCTCATTTCCTAGAAATCAGATGAAATAAATTTGAGAATAAAGGAAATATAGGGTAGCGACCGATACTTGGAAGATGGAAGCTTGGAAGCATACCTTAGGGACATGGTCATTGGTCGCCATTGTAGTCAAAATGGATTTGAATCTGAGGGGGATTGCTTGAATAAAAGCTTGATAGGATAGAGGATTCGCTAGGGCTGAGGTCTTCTTGATGGCGGCGTCGGCTGTTAAGATTTAGTTGAGGAAGAAGGAGAAAGCGAATGGGCCGAGTAAGTTGGATACAATACTGTTGGGATATTATATAAAAACTCAAACCGGGGAGTTAGGGAGTCACGCAGATATCTCAAAACAAAACTGTTGCGACATGGTAAACAGATAAATTGGAATTTTGGAATAAAATCATTTTTATCCCAATATTGGGGGGCATGTGTTTACACCAAAATTTGGAAGGAGAATGCGGGAACTCAAAGCTTCTAAGATCGTGTCAATCGGGGAATTGATCGCATAAGGATTGATATCAGCTGATTCAGATGCGGCACCAGAATCGGCTCTCTTTGAATGACGCTAGTAGATGACGACATTGAGCTACGGTTGGCGTCGGGGAAAACATGTCGGACTCTACAAAAAAGGGAAAGATTAGGGGTCCAAGTTATCTTAAATTAGGAATGTTTTATTTTATACCAAAAGATTGTAACAAGTCATACTTGAGTAGCATTCATGCTTAGGTTTTGGGTATAAATATTGGACCCCAACTATTGTAAAAGGATATCCAATCAATCAAATACAATTTACTTTTTTTGGCTCCATGCCAAGCCTTAGGAGTAGGAGTAGAGTAGATCCCGGTGAGTTCTTCAACAAGCAGGGCTGCATCGGTCTGGCCGACCTCTGGCTTGTCTGTAAGTACCGTCATGGCTTATACTTTGGTTTGTACAACTACATCGATCCGATCAACCTCCACTGTGATCTCTAGTATAAGCTAGTTATCGACTCTTGTCTAGTTCAAGTACGGCTGCATTGATCCGGTCGACCTCCACTACTCGAACTATAATAAGGTCACTTATTGGCTCTACTAAGGGTGGCATCCTTCGGGTAGATTCATTAAGTTACCGATCTTGTCGATGTTCTTATTGTTATTAGTTTGCAGCAACATCAATCTGCCTGATCGAGATCGATCTAGATTGGCCTCATATCCTTTTAGTCCATCGTTTGCTTTGTCACAACACGATGTTTCTTACTTTACGTGATGAGTTACATTTCATCGGCTATTCTATTTTGGTCTTGATCATGCATAGTATGCAGTTAAGTCACATATGATCTTGAAGAGGTTTACTCGCTAGTTGAATCTGGTCTATAGTTTGCTATTATGGCTGCAATGATCCGGTTGATCCCTACTAATGACACTATAGATTGGAGGACGTTAGTCAGTAGATTTATTCTCTATCAGGCATGACCTTAACTGTTTGCTATGCCTGCATCGACTAAATAGCTGATCACATATGCTTTAACGCCTACAGTGTGCATCCATGATTCTGTTAAGCATGAATAGATCTATGTACTCTAAGGATTTGATTTGTTGTCTTTATCACGGCTATATCGATTCGGTCGAACCCCACTGTTAGAGATAGTAGGTTAAGTATGATGAGTCCATAGGTTTGTCCATGTGAAATAGTCGATTGTTCACATGCTATAGTCCCTTTTCACCTGAATTGGCTATTTTAGCTGATTCGTTTGAGCCTTCATGTATAGCATGTCTTTCGGAAAGCCTGTCGAAGTATATATGGTTTTATGGATTCTTCTGTTTTAGTTTGTTATTATCATCATAGCTGCCATTGATCCGGTCGAACCTCACTGTTGATGGTAACATATTAGATTCAGAGCATTTGTAGGTCCATTTGTATTAGATAGTTGATGTATTCGCATGTTATATCCTTTCTTGATTAGATTCATTGGCTCAATGATTCACACTGGTAATATCCACCTAGTTGATGATCTCATTTACATCTACGGGCATTGTATTTATCAACATAAAATCAATCGCGATTCATAAGCTTTACTATCCGTAACAACCGATTTTTGTGCGTATCGGCTATTTAGTCGATTTTTTTATCTGGCTGGTCCCGAAGCGGCACACTTGGAACTATTTGGGCAAAGACCAGCATGTTCCACCTTAAATTACTAAAAAACTTTCTCTCCTTGTCAATTGCAAGTCAAATTGACTGGCACGCCTCGGGGGGAATTCACAGGATCGGTTAACCCTGCGTTGAAGCCAAGCGGATCTCTAGGCTCATCCTAAGCAGATCCTTCTAGCTTGCCATGTGTCGACACATTTTCATACCGACACTAAGCATATACCTTGCCATATCAATGAGTGTTCTATTCTTCCTCTCAACAAGGCCATTTAATTGTAGAGTGTACTTGGCCAAGAGTTGTTGTCTAATTCCGAATTCATCACACAACTCATCAATTCTAGTGTTCTTGAACTCACTACCATGGTCACTTCTAACTCTCTTGATGGTTGTTTCAAACTCATTGTGAACGCCCTTGACAAATGATTTGAATGTTGCAAACATATCACATTTGTCCACTAGAAAGAGTACCCAAGTGTATCTAGTATAATTATTCACTATCACAAAGCCATATTTATTACCACCAATGCTAGTGTATTGAGTTGGCCAAAATAAGTTCATGTGCAATAACTCAAATGCTTTACTAGTGCTCATCATACTTTTCTTAGGATGGGTGTTTCCAACTTGTTTTCTAGCTTGACAAGAGCTACAAAGCTTATCTTTATCAAACACTACATCTTTCAAGCCTTTAACCAAGTTATGCTTGACCAATCTATTCAGTTGTTTCATTCCAACATGGCCAAGCCTTCTATGCCATAACCAACCCATGCTAGACTTGGTGAACAAACATGTAGATAATTGAGCTTCACTAGCATTGAAATCAACCAAGTATAGATTCTCATATCTAGAGCCCTTGAAGATCAAGTTAGAACCATCTACACTTATGATCTCTACATCATCTACCCCATATATGCATTTGAATCCAAGATCACACAATTGAGCCACAGATAGCAAATTGAAGTTCAAGCTCTCTACTAGCAACACATTGGATATGCTCATGTCATTGGATATTGCAATCTTACCAAGCCCTTTGACCTTGCCTTTGCCATTGTCACCAAATATGATACTATTATAACAATCATTGCCATTGGTATTGATTGAGTTGAACATTCTTGCATCACAAGTCATGTGTTGAGTGCACCCACTATTAAGAACCCAATGCCGTTCTCTGGCTTTGTAATTGATCTACTAAAAAAGATCAATTCTTTTTAGGTATCCAAACTTGCTTGGGTCCTTGAAGGTTAGTGACCAAGCTCTTTGGCACCCAAATAGCTTTCTTCTTTGAGCCCATCCATGGTGTACCAGTGAACTTAGCTTTCACACCATTTGTACCATTAGTAAGCACATAGAAAGAATTTATCTTAATTGAGGATACATTAGCACTTTTGCTCTTGTTCTTGCACTCATGCTCTTTATGACCAACTTGCTTGCAACAAGTGCAAAATCGACCATTGTTCTTCACAAAACTAGTCTTGTGAGGAGCAAAGGCTGCCTTGACTTTCTTGGGGGTATAGCCCAATCTCTCTTTGTAGAGAGAAGCTCTTTGGCTACCCAAGCACATAAGCAAGCGGTACTCACCACCATAGGCCTTAGCCAAGATGTGAGTGAGCTCATTGACCTTCTTCTTGAGGGTCTCATTCTCAGCCATTAGTGAGGCATTGCATGTGAAACCATCACTATTAGATGAGGTGGAAGTGGAAGTGCTACAAGAAGGGTTAGTGGGAGCAATAATGATAGGCTTATATAATGATTCATCAATTAGGTCACAAGTTAACCCTACATTACATGTCTCAACATGCTTCTTCTCATTTTGCTCATCAAGCAAAGTGGAATGAGCCTTTTCAAGCTTCTTGTGAGCCTTGCCAAGCTTCTCATAGGCTTCCTCTAGCCTCTCATGAGATGCATTGAGCTCACCAAAGGCTTGCTTAAGGGCTTTTAGTTCCCTACGCAAGCTTTTATATTCCCTTCTCTTAATGTCAAAGTGTTCTTTAGCATCATCTAGCATGTCAAGTAGTTCATCCTTAGTTGGTTCATTATCATCACTATCACTTTCATTTTCATTTTCATTTTCATTTTCATTTTCATGTTCCTCATCGCTTCCATCATCACAAGTTTGTACCTTAGTGGCCTTAGACATTAAGCATGATGGAGTGTCGAAGAGAGAAGGCTTCTCATTGATAGTAATGCTTGTAAGTGCCTTCTTCTTGGTGGTCTTGTCATCATCACTATCATCATCATCACTTGAGGAAGCATCACTATCCCAAGTGACCACATGTGAACCACCCTTTTTCTTCTTCTTGAAGATCATCTTGTCCTTCTTCTCTGTCTTTTCCTTCTTGTCCTTCTTCTTGTTGTCATCATTGTCACTATTGTATGGGCATTGAGCAACAAGATGATCTTTGCTTCCACAATTGAAGCACCTTCTTGATTCTTCCTTGTTCTTGGATGAAGACTTCTTTCTTCTAGCATGGTAGCCCTTCTTCATCATGAACTTGCCAAATCTCTTGACATAGAGAGCCATCTTCTCATCATCCATCTCATCAAAGCTCAAGTCTTCATCTTCACTTGATGATTCTTGCTTTGCCTTGCCCTTGGATGATGTGGCCTTGAATGCCACACACTTCTTCTTCTCATCCTTCTTCTCATCTTTCTTCTCCTTCTTTTCTTTCTTCTCATCATCTCTATATGTATCATCGGTCATTATATCTCCCAATACTTAGTTTGGTGTCATGGTGTCCAAACTACTCCTCACTAGAATAGTGACCAATGTGCCAAATCTTGAGTGTAAGCATCTCAAGAACTTATGGGAGAAGTCCTTGTCCTCCACCTTCTCACCAAGTGCTTTGAGATCACTGACAAGCACTTGTAACCTATGGAACATCTCCGTCACACTCTCATCCTCCTTCATCTTGAATCTAGCAAACTTCTCCTTGAGGATATATGCCTTGGCACCCTTCACAGCTTGAGTGCCCTCAAATGATTCCTCCAACTTCTTCCATGCTTTATGAGCCATCTCAATGTTCTTGATTTGCTCAAATGTTCTCTCATCAATAGCATCATGAATGGCACTAAGAGCAATGCCATTGTTTTGGAGAAGCACTTCTTCGGCGGCGGTGGGGTTCTCTAGATCCTCTATCTCAATCTTGGTCTCCACCACGTTCCAAACTTTCCTATTGATTGACTTGATATATGTTATCATCTTAGCCTTCCAATAGGGATAGTTTGAGCCATCAAATTGGGGTGTCTTCTTGGTGTTGTTGATTTGAGCCATTTTTACACCAAAGGTTGTTAAGCCTAAAATTACGGTGACCATAGCTCCAATACCACTTGAAAGGTTCTAATGGCTAGAGGGGGGTGAATAGCCTATTAAAAATTTCTACAACAACACTAAGACAAATGATTAGTCAATAAGATGGCGAAGCGAATTTTGCGCTAGCACTATACTTGGGGTTGCAAGCCACCTACCCAATTCTATTTTCTATGATCTCTAGTATATCACAACAAAGCTATGTCACTAATATACACCTAGGTGATCAACCTAGTGAGAGTAATATAGTTAAATGATACACTATCTAGTCTTAACTACCACTAGCTCTATCCAAGTGAATGTATAATGAAATACAAGAGAGTGGTAGAGGGGTTTACCGACATGGCAAGTGACCAATGAGTGAATACCAATGAATACCAAGGAGACAATCAAGACACAATGATTTTTCCTTTGAGGTTCACTTGCTTAATAGTAAGCTAGTCCCTATTGTGGCGATTCACTCACTTGGAGATTCACGCGCTAATTGGCATCACACGCCAAACCCTCAATAGGGTGCCACACAACCAACACAAGATGAGGATCACACAAGCCACAAGCAATTTACTAGAGTACCTTTTGGCTCTAAGCCAGGAAAGGTCAAGAACCCCTCACAATCACCATGATCAGAGCCAAAGACAATCATCACCTTCACTCGATGATCTAGGTGGCAGCAACCACCAAGAGTAACAAGCCAAACCCACAGCGAAACACGAATGCTAATTGCCTCTAGATGCAATCACTCAAGCAATACACTTGGATTCTCTCCCAATCTCACAAAGATGAAGAATCAAAGATGGAGATGAGTGGGAGGGCTTTGGCTAAGCTCACAAGGTTGCTATGTCAATGCAAATGGCTAAGAGACTGAGCTAGAGCTAGCCAAACAATATTTATAGACACCCCCAAACAATAGAGCCATTGGTTTAATTATTTGGCTAACTGCAGGACGACCGAAGGCGCAGGTCATGTGCACCAGATGCGTCTAGTCACAGCCTAACCTCCATGTGTCCCTTTCAAATTGTTTAGCCATTGGTGCCCAATGGCTATCTTTGTGCATGGTAATACTATGTGATTGGACACGCTATTAGAAAATGACTAAACCTAGGAGACGCAGCATCAGGTCGAGTCCAGAGAGCTCCTAGAGCCACTCTAGGATGACCGGATGCGTCCAATCACAGTGGACCGGATGCTCTCAGCATCCGATGAATTATTACGCTAAAAACCTAAGACTTGCTAATTCACATGGTGACCAGACATGTCCGGTCGCTCTTTGCAATCCTGCAACGTGTTATATCACTTTGACCTGACATTGAACAGTAACTCGTCAGCGTCCGGTCACTCCACTGAGCCAGAGTTCGGTCACTTTCACTTAGTTGCTCACCTTGGGTCCAAATATCGGATGGGTCTGGTCCTGATTCTGGACGTGTTCGGTCACTTCTATCTGACTACCCCAAGACTGGATAAAATACCGGATGCATCCAGTCCCAATTTCAGACGCGTCTGGTCACTTTCGGACCAACACGACTAACTCCTTTTTAACTCTATCTTTTTTACCCTTGCTCAAATGTGCCAACCACCAAGTGTATCACCTTGTGCACATGTGTTAGCATATTTTCACAAATGTTTTCAAGGGTGTTAGCACTCCACTAGATCCTAAAAGCATATGCAATGAGTTAGAGCATCTAGTGGCACTTTGATAACCATATTTCGATACGAGTTTCACCCCTCTTAATAGTACGGCTATCGATCCTAAATGTGATCACACTCACTAAGTGTCTCGATCACCAAAACAAAAAAAAGCTCCTATCAAGTTTCACCTTTGCCTTGAGCTTTTTGTTTTTCTCTTTCTTCTTTTCCAAGTCCAAGCATTTGATCATCACCATGCCATCACCATCATCATGATTTTCACCATTACTTCATCACTTGGAGTAGTGCTACCTATCTAATAATCACTTTGATAAACTAGGTTAGCACTTAGGGTTTCATCAATTCACCAAAACCAAACTAGAGCTTTCACCTACTAAAAATGCAAGCCTCCTATCCACAATTCTAGTTGCTATGATATCTATTTCACACACAAGAGGCTATGTCACTACCACTAAGTTAGTGAGCTCTCAAAGACTAACTAAAGAGCCTCACTAACCACTAGACAAGACACAAGCTAGATCTCAAAACTAATTACACTAAAGAGCTTAGCTACACTAGGAATGTAAAAATAAGAGTGAGGTAGTGAAGATATACCGGTGTGGCAAGTGACAATCAATCAATCATAATAGAAATCCTCAGAGACAATGATCACACAAGATTTTTCACCAAGGTTCACTTGCTTGCCGGCAAGCTAGTCCCTGTTGTGGCGATTCACTCACTTGGAGGTTCATGCGCTAATAGGCATCACACGCTTAACCCGCAATTGGGTGCCGCACAACCAACATAAGATAAGGATCCACAAGCCATGGGCAATCCACTAGGGTACCTTTTGGCTCTCCATCAGATAAAGGTCACGAACCCCTCACAATCACCATGATCGAAGCCAAAGACAAGCACCTTCCTCTGCTCAATGATCCTCACTGCACCAAGCTATCTAGGTGGTGGCAACCACCAAGAGAAACAAGTGAATCCCACAGTGAAACACAATCACCAAGTGCCTCTAGATGCAAACACTCAAGCAATGTACTTGGATTCACTCCCAATCTCACAAAGATGATGAATCAATGATGGAGATGAGTGGAAGGGTTTTGACTTAGCTAACTAGGTTGCTATGTCAATAAAAATGGCCAAGAGAGTGAGCTAGAGCCAACCATGGGGCTTAAATAGAAGCCCCCACAAAATAGAGCGGTTGGGTCACATAAGTGACCATCTGACTCACACCCTCGGGACCATCGGACCATCCGACGCTCGGTCCAATGCCCAGTTGTGTCCACTCACATGCTGCCACGTGTCCCATAAGAATCAAAGTGATCATTGCCGTGCAACGGCTCACTACCATGCGTTGAATGCACCGTCGGACCCACGCCTCGGATGCACCATCAGACTCCACACAGGGTGGGTCTGACGCAATCTAGTAAGGTCCAAAGAGGGTTAAATCAGTTGGACCCTGGTTTGACACCCACCGTCAGACCTAGTCCTTAGTCCAACACTGCCACTCACACATGCGACATTGAATGAATAGTGCGCATGACCGGTCCGATGCCCCTATGAGCCCTAGTCTGATGCTGTCTCCTCTTTATGCATGCACTAGGGTTAGCCATCGAACCCAGCTAGAGGCTGGTCCGATGTTCTGATGATCAGGGTCCGATGCCCCTAGATCAACTCCAACTCAAACATGACACTTCACCCTTGCTCAAATGTGCTAACCACTAAGTGTATCACCTTGTGCATGTGTGTTAGTATATTTTCACAAACATTTTCAAGGGTTTTAGCACTTACTAGAATCTAAATGCATATGCAATGATTTAGAACATCTAGTGGCACTTTGATAATCACATTTCGATACAAGTTTCACCCCTCTTAATAGTACAACTTTCTATCCTAAATGTGATTGCACTCGCTAAGTGCCTTGATGTAACACCTCGGGTGTTTAAATATTAAAATCTGACATGTCATCATATGCATTGCAAAGCATTTGGCATTTGGTGAAAACTTTAATGTGCATTTACTAAAACAAGTTTATATTTATGTGGTATGTGTTGCAATGTATTGTTTGACTTAAGTTCAATGTTTGTTTGGATTTGGAATTTTTCCAGAAAACCCCGTTTTTCAACATTTAAACCCTACCCTGAAAATCCATTTCAAAATCTAAGCATATTTTGGGGTTGGGCCCAAAAGCAAAAGTGTAGAGCTTGGCAAGTTATACAAAGTTTGTTTTTGGAGTTTTTCAAGTTGTTTAGAAAATTTTTGAGTAAATCAAAAAGGCGTAATTCGGTAAATTTCCCTATTCAAATTCAAAAGTTCATTTCAAAATCTAGACCGAATTAGGAGATGGTTATAAAAGCAAAGTTGTAGAACTTTTGATTTTGAACAACTTTTATGTTTGGAGATTTTTGAGTTGTTATGAAAATTTGGGAGTAATTTGTGAATTTTGGCGAATGGCAAACTTGTAATTTCGATGAACAGTGTTCACCGCTCAAAGCTACACCGGCGGCGACCTTCGGTTTGCTTCCAGGCGCGGTCGTGGCCACCTTTGGCGTCGCGCTGGCGCGGTGAAGGCCACAGCGCAGCTTCCTTGCGCTTCTGAGCTGCTCTATTTAGCCCAGGCCGTCGCCGTTGGCCCCATTCTCTTGCTCTGTTTTCCCGACACCACCACCATAGCTCCGGCGAGCCCGCACCGTCTCCCTAGCGCCGCGGTCGTCTTAGTAAAGGCCGTTCCAGTTCCGTCTTTCTCTTGCGCATCCACCCAGCCAACTGTGGTCGGCTGATTTCGCTGAGAACTCGCTGACCACGCTCTTCTTCCTCGCGGCCGGCAGAGTCCCCGTCGAGCGAGCACCGTCGTGGCCAGTACTCTACGGTGAGCTTCTGATCTCGGGAAGCATTGTTTCAGCTTCTCCGTGATGCCGTGGTGCTTAATATCTTGTTGATTGCTCGTTTTGTCCACCACAGCCACTAGAACACCGCCGTCGTTATTGCTCGCACCGCCGTGATCGCTGTGAACGCCGCCCCGCTTCACCGTTGCTTCTCCGGCCTTAATTCTTGCTTGAACAAGTTCGTGGTGAGCTACTGGATCTTCCCATGCCCTCTGTTTCCCCGTTTTCGGCTTCGTTTCGCCGGCGTAACGTCGCCGAGCCACCGCATCCGCCATGGCCGACGCCAAGCTCGTAACTCGTAGTAATTCGTCTAGCTAGCGCCTTCAGTCGATGCGCCGGGATGATGTGGTCATTTTGGTGCCTTGACCGTCGCCTTTGGACTCGCCGTTGGTGAGTTTGCGCCGGTCAGCGCCGTCGTCGTCGTAGTCAACACGCGGGAGGTAGAAGATGACAGGTGGGGTCACCATGTCAGTGACTCAACGTTCAAAATGAATTTTTCTATTTTCAGATTTGAATGAATAGTGTCTGTTTTTGTTATTTTTGTGTAGATTTATTTAGAGCTCCAAAAATTATGAAAATTTTTGAGTGACTTCTTTGTGAGGTATAGTATTTAAGAAAAATATGAAATAATGTTTTTAAGTAATTTTTAAATGTGATAAAAATTGCTCAATTTATTCATAAATGGATTTCCATGATTTTTCTAAGCTTATTTATTTATCCAAAAATTATGAAATTTGTTTTGCCACTTAGTTAACATGTAATGAACATGTACTAAAATTTTGAGCTCAAATAGAATAAGTTGATTTATTTCATAATTTTGAATTAAATAATCAATTCATAAAAACAAATAGTAACCTTTAATGATTTAGATTTTTGTTTGGACTTTTGGATTGAGTGATGACCTCGGGTCATTTGTTGTTAATGATCCTTGGCAGTTGATGTATGTGTTACGAAAAAGATATAGTTTGTATGACTCGCAACTGTACCGCGAAGGAAAGTTGTATTCAAATTATTAACTTTGCATCCATCATCGAGCATCATATTTCGTATTCCGCATCATGTTAAACATGGCATTGCTATTACGTGTAGTGAACGAAGGTGAACACGTGGTAGTTAATCAAGTCATGGAAGAAGTTTATCCGTCTATTGAGGCCGGATCGAATACTTGTGAAACGTCGCAGGAATCGGACTTTTCCGTCAACGAAGGCAAGCCCCGGATGCATACAACCCTACCTTGTATTTTATAAATTAATTTCGCTTTTGCTTTCTGTTACTGCATTAAGTGATTAGAAGTTAAGTAAAAGCCTAATTGGTGCATTACCACCCTTGTTATTCCATATTTACCATATTACCTATTTTAAACTCGTATATGCCTAGTTTTGCTTAGCTATGCGTAGAACGATGAAAGTCGGGTGACTACCTGCCATCTGCTAGTTTTAAATGGAACATTGGTTAATTATGTTAGCATGTGATATGGGAATGTGGAGTAATAAATCTAGACCGGGCGGACTCGGTGTGTGTGAGCCACAAGACATGGAGGTCTTGTGAGCGGGTTCTTTCCGCCTGTGTTGATTAAGGCACGTCCGTTGTTGAATTGCATGAGGTGAGAATTTGTAGTACTAACCACATACTCCGGTAAGCCTGAACTTGGAAATTCTATTAAGAGAATGGCTACTCGCGCACTAGGAGTGGAGAGATGGCGGGAATAGCGTGTACCCTCGTGGCTGGAATGTGGCCGGATTTGAGGTGTGCTGTATTCTCGGGTGGCGCGGACCCGTTCTTGTTTTAGAGGATCCAAGGGTAGGTTGATATATGTGAGTCGGGGACCTGCATATGTCGTGTGGTCTGGAATCCCCAGCTGGGCTTAATCGGTTCGAATCGTCGTTGCTCCTCGGTTATGGAGACTCAACTCACTGTTCATCATCGTAGAATTAATAACTGAAACTTGAATAAGGCTTGTGAAGGTGCTGAATATGAAGTTTCATGATCTCAGTGCAGATCATGTCAGCTTTGTATATAATTCTTGAGAAGTTTTCTATATAAAGAATGTTGTTAAAAGAGCTTTTACACAAAAGAACTTTGATCATTGTTAAAGCTATACCTTGAATCCCTGAGCCTGCATTACTGAGTTTATCAGTTAATATTTTGGATAAGTCTTGTTGAGTACTTTCGTACTCAGGGTTCGTTGACCCCTTGTTGCAGGTGAGCCTCATGAGCAGATCTGTTTTGGATCGTGCTGCATGACTATCGTTCGTTTTGACGATGAGAAGTAATGTGTGATCCTTGGGCAGGATGTTTATTTTGGGTGTTATGTGTGTATTAATTATGCCACTCCACTACTACTATGGTTTGTAATAATTAAAGAACTTAGTTTGTAAGGTTTGAAATAACTAGTTTGTAAACTATGTTATCATAAGACTTCCGCTGTTGTTACTCTGGTTTTGATATTTGAATAAATGTTGTAATACTGCAATGACTCTGTAACGTGATCCTGCTCGGAAATCGTGGATGATTCGGGGTTCCCCGAGGACACCCGACAGTCTTTTTAAGTTATTGGAAACATATGCACAAATGTCAAAGGTCGTCGGACAGTGACAGGTGCATGTGGGCCCTATAACTTAGGAGGTTCTGCCATAGAATGGTATCAGAGCAATCGTTACAAGGTTTTGTTGTATTGTTTTACAAAAATTTCAAAATGATTTGGATGACTAAATTTAACTTGTTAATTTGGTCCAAATTGCTTCTGACTTATCTTATTTCTTTCTCACCATTCCCTATTTGAGTAAAAAGGTTTTTGTGTGGTGGAGTAGTAATTATACTATGCCCTATATAAAAATAAATGTTGTTTATGTGCATTATAAATTTTTGATGTTTTTGTTCGTAAGAACGATTCATGCATCAGGAATAATTCACTTGTTACTTCCTTCACCTCTTAGTCTGGAGTTAAGTAGTGAGTCTGGTTTGAGGAATATAAATCATCTTAGCTACTTTCTGGATTTTGATCAATGATCTTACTTGGATTAAATTGGCTACCTACAGTATGGCTCGTGCCAAGATGACGCCCCGTAAGTCCACCGGACCCAAAGGAGTTCCTCGTCACCAACTTGCCCCTAGAAATATGGTGCTAGCAGTAGCAGTTCTAGGCCTAATCCCCAGGTAGAGATACAGAGGATTTCTGCAGAGTTAGCACAATCTACTAGAGATAGGGCTTTGGATGTTATACAAATAGGTGAATTACAGGGTCAATTGAGGCAGCTCACCACCGCGCATAGGAACTGCGAAAGTATGTTAGTTCGTACGGTGGAGGGAAGAAATGAAGCTTGGCACAGGGAAAATGTAGCTAGAGCTAGAACTCATGAGCTAGAATTCTATGTAGAAGATTTAGAAGAACATAATACATATCTACATGAGGAAGTTCATAGGCTTAGCAATCTACTGAATCCAAATCATGAGCCTCAAGCTGATGCCATGGACCCTGGTGTCATCCTTGCCGATGATGATGAATCAGGAGAGGAAGAAGAAGAAGATCCTGAAGAATTAGTAATGATCGATGAAAGCGATGATGAAGGCGGTAATAATTCTGGAATGGATACCGAGTCTGAAGTTTGAAGAAATTGAGGAAAAGAGTAGAGTTGTATAATAGTAGCTCTAGTTTAAGTTATGTAGTTCTATTTTAGTACTCGTGGGTTGTTTGTACATTAGTAAACTCTATGTAAGGTGTCTAGAGTAAGCTTTGGTACAATTCAATAAAGGCATGTGAATAAAGTTTGGTTTGTTATGAGCAGATGCGTCGTACACGGAGTTTGTTTATTCCGGGAACTTCACAAGATGAGGATAGTATTCCAGATCCGCCACCAGTTCCAACCAATTTAGCTGATGCTATAACTGCACTTGTCAATGTGATGGCTGAAAATTCTCGTTTGCTTCATGAGATGGCTCAGAGTAATCAGAATCAGATGTACGGAAACCGTGGACGCCACCATAACCGACAGGAGGCTACATATGTTGATTTTATAGACACAAGACCCTCGGTATTCACCAAGGCAGATGAACCATTGGAGGCTGATGACTGGCTTCGAACCATGGAACAGAAATTTGATCTTATCCCATGCACGGAGTATCAGAAACCTACGTTTGCCGCCCAACAACTTAGAGGAGCAGCAAGTGCTTGGTGGGCAAACTTAGTGGCTATGCAACCAACTGGCATTCTGATAACTTGGGCTGAGTTCCGTACAGCCTTCAGAGCCCACTATATCCCTGAAGGAGTGATGGCTATGAAGCTAGAGGAATTCCTTGCTTTGAAACAAGGAGATCAAACCGTGATGCAGTATGTGGGAAAATTTAATCATCTGTCCCAATATGCATCCGAACATGTCAATACTGATGCCAAGAAGAAGAGGTGGTTTATGAGAGGCCTGAATACCAAGTTGTAGACTATGATGACCACTTGCACCAATGTTACTTACCATGAGGCAGTAAATATTGCAATCGCTTCAGAATCAAAGTATCGGCAGCATAAGGAGCTCAAAAAGAAAAAGAGTGTGCCGTCTAGATCTTTTGGGGGAAATCCGAAGAGGCAGAGGGTGATTTATCATCCAGTACATCATAATTGTCCTCCTTATCATCCGCCGCAGTTCCAAGCTGGGCAACAGTCAAATGTCCGTCCTGCTATAACCTATCCGAGTTCACAATCAACCAATGCTCCTAGTGGCAATGCTCCAACAACCTAGGGTCACAACTATCCGTGTTACAATTGTGGAAGAACTGGTCATTTCTCTAGGGAATGTCCATATCCTAGGCAGGCTAATCAAAATTATCAGAAGGCCCCTACTAATCAACAACAGGGTCAGGCACCAAATAAGAACCCCAATCAGAATGCTCAGAAGGGCAAAGATGAGAGGAAGACAGGACGGGTGTTCTATATTCAAGCTGGAGAAATTCTGGAAGGGGAGCCAGTGATGATGGGTATGTTTCCTGTTGCCAATCACCCTGTAGTTATACTTTTTGATTCTGGCGCATCGCATTCATTCATCAATAGAACATTTGTCGTGAAGCATGAAATTGCAATTGTGGCAACAAAGGAAAGTTTCTTTATACAGTCGCCCGGGGGACGTCTGTGTACTAAGGAAATGGTATACCAAGTACCCGTAAAACTGGGTGGGCATATTTTTCCCACTACCATGATTATCCTTAAGGATCAGGATATAGATGTAATTTTGGGAATGAATTGGATGTATCAGCATAAGGCTGTTATAGATGCTTTGAATAGGACCTTAAAAGTGAGTTTGCCTGATAGTAATTCTCAACTTCTTATCCAACTTCCAACCCTAAGAAGATCAGTGGGCAAAATTTGTGCAACTACTGTCAAAGAGATTAGAGATATTCCGGTAGTGTGTGAATTTTTGGATGTGTTTCCTGAAGATTTACCCGGTCTACCACCTGATAGGGATGTACAGTTCAATATAGAGTTACAACCTGGAACAGCTCCGATTTCTAGGAGAGCTTATAGGATGCCACCTAAGGAATTGGCCGAGCTGAAAACTTAGTTACAAGAATTGATTGAGAAAGGGTTTATCCAACCTAGTTCTTCACCTTGGGGATGTCCGGCAATTTTTGTGAAAAAGAAAGATGAGACTTTGAGGTTATGTGTCGACTATCGTCCATTGAATGAAGTGACCATCAAGAATAAGTATCCATTACCTCGGATAGATCTGCTTTTTGATCAATTGGCCGGAGCCAAAGTTTTCTCCAAGATAGATTTGAGATCAGGATATCACCAAATCAAGATAAAGCCTAAAGATATTCCCAAAACGGCATTTACCACAAGATATGGATTATATGAATACTTGGTAATGTCTTTTGGTTTGACAAATGCTCCAGCTCATTTCATGTATCTAATGAACTCAGTATTCATGCCTGAGCTAGACAAGTTTGTAGTGGTGTTTATTGATGACATTTTAGTATATTCCAAGAATAAGAAAGAACATGCGAAACATCTCAGAATTGTTCTGACCCGCTTGAGAGAACATCAACTATATGCCAAGTTCAGCAAGTGTGATTTTTGGCTTAAGGAAGTGCAATTTCTTGGACATGTCTTGTCAGCCGAAGGAGTTGCAGTTGATCCCAGCAAAGTGAAAGATGTGCTTGATTGGAAACCGCCAGCCACAGTTCATCAAGTTCGAAGTTTTCTGGGTCTAGCAGGGTATTACCGTTGGTTTATTCCAGATTTCTCAAAGATATCAAAGTCCATAACTGAATTGTTGAAGAACCAAGTCAAGTTTGTCTGGCCATCAGATTGTGAGGAGGCTTTCCAGACTTTGAAGAGACTGTTAACCACTGCACCAGTATTAGCCCAACCTGACATCGAGAAGCCGTTTGATGTTTATTGTGATGCTTCAGGTATTGGTATTGGATGTGTGTTGATGCAAGAAGGCCGAGTCATTGCTTATGCGTCCCGGCAACTTAAGCAACATGAAGAACACTATCCGACTCATGATTTGGAGTTAGCAGCTGTGGTTCATGCTCTGAAGATTTGGCGGCATTACCTGCTTGGTAATACGTGTCATATGTATACAGACCACAAGAGCTTAAAGTATATCTTTACTCAGTCAGAGTTGAACATGCGACAAAGAAGATGGTTAGAACTGATTAAGGATTATGACTTGGAAGTACATTATCACCCCGGTAAAGCAAATGTAGTTGCAGATGCCCTCAGTCGCAAAGGTTATTGCAATTGTCTGACGGTGAGAACAATGGGTTTGAATTTATGTCAAGAAATGGAAAAGTTGAATGTAGAAGTAATTCAACAAGGAAGTTTGACCAACATAATTGTTGAAGTCACTATTCGAGATCAAGTTATTGTTGCTCAGAAGGAAAACAAGGGTATAGCTCATATTAAGGAAAGAGTCAAGAATGGAAAAGCGGAATGCTTTAGCATTGACAATGAAGATGTGTTGTGGTTCAAGGATCGCCTGGTGGTACCAAAAGTTCCTGAGTTGCGGTAGTCAATTCTAGATGAGGCACATGCTACTAGGTTATCTATCCATCTAGGAAGCAACAAGATGTACCATGATTTGAAGCAAAGATTTTGGTGGACTAAAATGAAAATAGAGATTGCCAGATATATAGCGAAGTGTGATACTTGTCAAAAGGTGAAAGCTATACATTTGAGGTCTGCTGGTGAATTACAACCATTGCCTATTCCATCTTGGAAGTGGGAGGATATAAGTATGGATTTTATTGTTGGTCTACCCAAAACATCAAGAGGATTTGACTCAGTATGGGTTATTGTAGATCGACTCACTAAGTCAGCACATTTTCTTCCCGTTAAGACAATATATCCTACGATCCAATATGCCAAGATGTACTTAGCAAGAATCATGAGTTTGCATGGAATACCCAAGACTATTGTGTCAGATAGAGGTACACAGTTTGTCTCCAACTTTTGGAAACAATTGCATTCTTCATTGGGTACTAAACTTCTATATAGTACAGCTTATCATCCACAGACTGATGGACAGACTGAAAGAGTTAATCAAGTGCTTGAAGATATGTTAAGGTGTTGTGTCCTTAACTATTCCAATAAGTGGGATGAATGCTTACCTTTGGCCGAGTTCTCATACAACAATAGTTATCAAGAAAGCATTAGAATGGCTCCATTTGAAGCACTCTATGGTCGTAGATGCAGAACATCATTGAGTTGGTCTGAGCCTGGAGAAAGAAGATTCTTTGGAGTTGACCTTGTGAAAGAAACAGAAGACAAGGTTAGGCAAATACAGAGTAATTTGAAGATAGCTCAGTCCCGCCAAAAGAGTTATGCGGATAGATGACGGAGACCATTGGTATTTAACAAAGGAGATTTTGTATATCTGAAAGTATCACCAATGAAGGGAGTTAACCGTTTTGGTATTAAAGGAAAGTTGGCACCCCGATACATTGGACCCTATCAAATTTTGGAAAGGTATGGAAAAGTGGCATATCGCTTGCAATTACCTGAACATCTTGCAGCTATGCATGATGTGTTCCATGTTTCTCAATTGAAGAAGTGTCTCCGAGTGCCTGAACAGAATATTGAAGTTGAAGGAGTGGAACTAGAACCGGATTTAACTTATTCCGAATATCCTATCCGAGTGTTAGATCAGAAAGATCGTGTTACTCGAAGATGGACAATCAAGTTCTATAAAATACAATGGAATCAACATTCAGAAGAGGAAGCTACTTGGGAATCAGAAGATTACTTGTTAGAAAAGTTTCCCGAATTTTTAGCGTCAATATAGAATCAAGTAATGTTAGTTGAGCTCGGTAGTACATGTTGTGTTTTGTAAAAGGGACCTCAGCTGTTTTATGGACAGAGTTTGTATGTATTCTCGTGACACATTTCCTTTTCCATTACTTACCCTATGGCTTTGAATCTCGGGGCGAGATTTCTTTTAGGGGGAAGGATTGTAACACCTCGGGTGTTTAAATATTAAAATCTGACATGTCATCATATGCATTGCAAAGCATTTGGCATTTGGTGAAAACTTTGATGTGCATTTACTAAAACAAGTTTATATTTATGTGGTATGTGTTGCAATGTATTGTTTGACTTAAGTTCAATGTTTGTTTGGATTTGGAATTTTTCCAGAAAACCCCGCTTTTCAACATTTAAACCCTACCCTGAAAATCCATTTCAAAATCTAAGCATATTTTGGGGTTGGGCCCAAAAGCAAAAGTGTAGAGCTTGGCAAGTTATACAAAGTTTGTTTTTGGAGTTTTTCAAGTTGTTTAGAAAATTTTTGAGTAAATCAAAAAGGCGTAATTTGGTAAATTTCCCTATTCAAATTCAAAAGTTCATTTCAAAATCTAGACCGAATTAGGAGATGGTTATAAAAACAAAGTTGTAGAACTTTTGATTTTGAACAACTTTTATGTTTGCAGATTTTTCAGTTGTTATGAAAATTTGGGAGTAATTTGTGAATTTTGGCGAATGGCAAACTTGTAATTTTGATGAACAGTGTTCACCGCTCAAAGCTACACCGGCGGCGACCTTCGGTTTGCTTCCAGGCGCGGTCATGGCCGTCTTTGGCATCGCGCTGGCGTGGTGAAGGCCACAGCGCAGCTTCCTTGCGCTTCTGAGATGCTCTATTTAGCCCAGGCCGTCGCCGTTGGCCCCGTTCTCTTGCTCTGTTTTCCCGACACCACCACCATAGCTCCGGCGAGCCCGCACCGTCTCCCTAGCGCCGCGGTCGTCTTGGTAAAGGCCATTCCAGTTCCGTATTTCTCTTGCGCATCCACCCAGCCAACTGTGGTCGGCTGATTTCGCCGAGAACTCGCTAACCACGCTCTTCTTCCTCGCGGCCGGCAGAGTCCCCGTCGAGCGAGCGCCGTCGTGGCCAGTACTCTACGGTGAGCTTCTGATCTCGGGAAGCATTGTTTCAGCTTCTCCGTGATGCCGTGGTGCTTAATATCTTGTTGATTGCTCGTTTTGTCCGCCACAGCCACTGGAACACCGCCGTCGTTATTGCTCGCACCGCCGTGATCGCTGTGAACGTCGCCCCGCTTCACCGTTGCTTCTCCGGCCTTAATTCTTGCTTGAACATGTTCTTGGTGAGCTACTGAATCTTCCCATGCCCTCTGTTTCCCCATTTTCGGCTTCGTTTCGCCGGCGTAACGTCGCCGAGCCACCGCATCCGCCATGGCCGATGCCAAGCTCGTAACTCGTAGTAATTCGTCTAGCTAGCGCCTTCAGTCGATGCGCCGGGATGATGTGGTCATTTTGGTGCCTTGACCGTCGCCTTTGGACTCGCCATTGGTGAGTTTGCGCCGGTCAGCGCCGTCGTCGTCGTAGTCAACACGCGGGAGGTAGAAGATGACAGGTGGGGTCACCATGTCAGTGACTCAACGTTCAAAATGAATTTTTCTATTTTCAGATTTGAATGAATAGTGTCTGTTTTTGTTATTTTTGTGTAGATTTATTTAGAGCTCCAAAAATTATGAAAATTTTTGAGTGACTTCTTTGTGAGGTATAGTATTTAAGAAAAATATGAAATAATGTTTTTAAGTAATTTTTAAATGTGATAAAAATTGCTCAATTTATTCATAAATGGATTTCCATGATTTTTCTAAGCTTATTTATTTATCCAAAAATTATGAAATTTGTTTTGCCACTTAGTTAACATGTAATGAACATGTACTAAAATTTTGAGCTCAAATAGAATAAGTTGATTTATTTCATAATTTTGAATTAAATAATCAATTCATAAAAACAAATAGTAACCTTTAATGATTTAGGTTTTTGTTTGGACTTTTGGATTGAGTGATGACCTCGGGTCGTTTGTTGTTAATGATCCTTGGCAGTTGATGTATGTGTTACGAAAAAGATATAGTTTGTTTGACTCGCAACTGTACCACGAAGGAAAGTTGTATTCAAATTATTAACTTTGCATCCATCATCAAGCATCATATTTCGTATTCCGCATCATGTTAAACATGGCATTGCTATTACGTGTAGTGAACGAAGGTGAACACGTGGTAGTTAATCAAGTCATGGAAGAAGTTTATCCGTCTGTTGAGGCCGGATCGAATACTTGTGAAACGTCGCAGGAATCGGACTTTTCCGTCAACGAAGGCAAGCCCCGGATGCATACAACCCTACCTTGTATTTTATAAATTAATTTCGCTTTTGCTTTCTGTTACTGCATTAAGTGGTTAGAAGTTAAGTAAAAGCCTAATTTGTGCATTACCACCCTTGTTATTCCATATTTACCATATTACCTATTTTAAACTCGTATATGCCTAGTTTTGCTTAGCTATGCGTAGAACGATGAAAGTCGGGTGACTACCTGCCATCTGCTAGTTTTAAATGGAACATTGGTTAATTATGTTAGCATGTGATATGGGAATGTGGAGTAATAAATCTAGACCGGGCGGACTCGGTGTGTGTGAGCCACAAGACATGGAGGTCTTGTGAGCAGGTTCTTTCCACCTGTGTTGATTAAGGCACGTCCGTTGTTGAATTGCATGAGGTGAGAATTTGTAGTACTAACCACATACTCCGGTAAGCCTAAACTTGGAAATTCTATTAAGAGAATGGCTACTCGTGCACTAGGAGTGGAGAGATGGCGGGAATAGCGTGTACCCTCGTGGCTGGAATGTGGCCGGATTTGAGGTGTGCTGTATTCTCGGGTGGCGTGGACCCGTTCTTGTTTTAGAGGATCCAAGGGTAGGTTGATATATGTGAGTCAGGGACCTACATATGTCGTGTGGTCTAGAATCCCCAGCTGGGCTTAATTGGTTCGAATCGTCATTGCTCCTCGGTTATGGAGACTCAACTCACTGTTCATCATCGTAGAATTAATAACCGGAACTTGAATAAGGCTTGTGAAGGTGCTGAATATGAAGTTTCATGATCTCAGTGCGGATCGTGTCAGCTTTGTATATAATTCTTGAGAAGTTTTCTATATAAAGAATGTTGTTAAAAGAGCTTTTACGCAAAAGAACTTTGATCATTGTTAAAGCTATACCTTGAATCCCTAAGCCTGCATTACTGAGTTTATCAGTTAATATTTTGGATAAGTCTTGTTGAGTACTTTCGTACTCAGGGTTCGTTGACCCCTTGTTGCAGGTGAGCCTCATGAGCAGATTTGTTTTGGATCGTGCTGCATGACTATCGTTCGTTCTGACGATGAGAAGTAATGTGTGATCCTTGGGCAGGATATTTATTTTGGGTGTTATGTGTGTATTAATTATGCCACTCCACTACTACTATGGTTTGTAATAATTAAAGAACTTAGTTTGTAAGGTTTGAAATAACTGGTTTGTAAACTATGTTATCATAAGACTTCCGCTGTTGTTACTCTGGTTTTGATATTTGAATAAATGTTGTAATACTGCAATGACTCTGTAATGTGATCCTGCTCGGAAATCGTGGATGATTCGGGGTTCCCCGAGGACACCCGACAGTCTTTTTAAGTTATTGGAAACATATGCACAAATGTCAAAGGTTGTCGGACAGTGACAGGTGCATGTGGGCCCTATAACTTAGGAGGTTCTGCCACACTTGATCACCAAAACACAAAAGCTCCTATCAAGTTTCACTTTTCCCTTGAGCTTTTGTTTCTCTTTCTTCTTTTCCAAGCCCGAGCGCTTGATCACCATGGCCATAACCACCAATATGATCATCATCACTTGCTCCACCACTTGGAGTGTGCTACCCTATCTCAAGATCACTTAGAGTAAAAGGGTTAGCACTTAGGGTTTCATCAATTCACCAAAACCAAACTAGAGCTTTCAATCTCCCCTTTTGGTAATTGATGACAACCCCTTTTACAAAGATATGAATTGAAAGTCATTTGAATCCATGTTGCTTGCCCAAGCATATTTACCATATGTAAAGGATTTGGACAAGTTTTATGAACCCAAATGGTAGCATTAGCTCCCCCTACATTGTGCTAAGAGTTTGGATTGAAGCTTGCACATATGCATGAGTTGGAGTTGTGGAGAGTAGATGTCTACCAAATGATGCTAAGGTATAAGAGATGGACCTTGAAGCGTGATACCAATCGGAGTGCACCAAATATACCATCCTTAAGCACCATGGTTAGTTAGATATCACTTGGAATACTTGCACAACACAAACACTAGATACCTCATGAGTTCAACCTTAGAAGCAAGGTACTAGTACCACTTGTGAAAAAACAAGTAAGCAAGGTATCTAAACTATCACCTATGCATGCTAGTTTTTCATTTCATCAATCAAACCTCAACTAGCATACACCACACAAAGCATAGGATTTAATTTAGAACTTATGCCATGCAAGCAAACATATGAAATGCACATTCAAATGCATCAATCAAGTTTATGAGCTTGCTCCCCCTACTTGTGTGCTAAAATTTTAATTGATCCCCTTTCTTTTATATTTCTCCCCCTATTTATTTCCCCCGATCTTTGTGAATTACTTCTCCCCCTTTGTCATCAATGACCATAAAGGTTTAACTTTAGATATGTTACGATTATCAATGTCAATCAATGGGGTGAGGATCATTTTCCCAAATTTGGTCTAATCTAGAACACTTGCCAAAGATATTTTAACTCGGTTTTGATTCAAGGACAAGCTTCTTCATACCTCATTTCAAGGGTTTATCTTGACCCATGTTGAGTTAAAACACTCATAGCTCATTTTCTAGATCAAACACTAGGATTGCAAACCCACAAACATGTCATATGCTACCACTAGATCAAGTCAAGCATAGAAGCAATAGTGTTACCATATAAGTATCAAATTCATTTGATTTTCATGAATGAGCCTATAAAACATGAGGAATGACTAGATGCACTAAACATGTCCTTAGCAAAGATGTATGCATGCCAATCAACTTTTACCTTGGATTGCTCGAAGGAGAGGCATGTCATATAAGTGAGGGGGGGTGCATCAACACATATTTGAGAGAATCCAATAAGTTCACCTCATTCCTTATCTTGCAAAACCTTTTCTCATCAAGTGGCTTCATGAATATGTCGGTAAGTTGATGTTCCGATGCCCACACTCTCAAGTGAAATGTTCCCCTTTTTGTTGATGGTCTCTTATAAAATGGTGGCGGACATCAATGTGCTTTGTTCTTGCATGTTGAACCGGAATTATTCGGTTAGCTTGATTGCACTCTCATTAGTCACATAGCAATGGACACTTTCTTGAACTTGATTACAATGTCATTCAAGGTGGCCTTCATCCAAATTGTAATTTGTGCACAACAACTACTAGTAGATATGTATTAGGCTTCGGCGTTGATAATGCAACTACTATTTGCTTCTTTGATGACCAAGAAACTAGTGATCTTACTCAATATTGACATGTGCCTGAGGTGCTCTTCCTTTCAACCTTGCATCCCGCATAATCAAGTAGAATAACCAACTAGCTCAAACTTTGGCTCTTTGAGGATACCACAAACCAACATTTGTGTATGGTTCAAGTACCTCAATATTCTCTTTGTTGCCTTCAAATGACTTTCTCTTGATGAGGCTTGAAAATCTTGCACACATGCATACACTAACATGACATCCTGGCCCTTGATAGCGGTCACATAGAGTAGGCTTTCCATCATAGAGTGATACAACTTTTGATCCACCATGTTGCCACTTGCATCACTCTCCAAATTGCATTTGTTCCCATTGGATGTACTAATGGCCTTTGCTTATTCATGCCAAACTTCTTGAGCATGTCTTTGATGTACTTGCCTTGACTCATAAATGTACAATTCTTCAATTACTTGATTTGAAGACCAAGGAAGTAACTCAACTCTCCAATCATGGACATCTCAAACTTATTAGCCATCATCTTCCCTAAACTCTTCACAAAAGTCTTGATGTGTTGATCAAAGATAATGTCATCAACATAATTTGCAACACAAACAAGTCCTTGCCTATCTTCTTAGTGAAAAGAGTGGTGTCAACCTTCCCATTAATGAACCCTTTAGAGAGTAGGAAGTCCCTCAACCTCTCATACCATGCTCTAGGTGCTTGCTTCAAACCATACAATGCCTTCTTCAACTTGTACACATGGTTGGGCTTCTTGTCATCTTCAAAATCGAGAGGTTGCTCAACATATACTTCTTCATTGATGTAGCCATTGAGAAATGCACTCTTGACATCTATTTGATAGAGATTGATGTTGTGGGCACAAGCATAGGCTAGCAAGAATCTAATTTCTTCCAATCTAGCAACCGAGGCATATGTTTCTCTAAAGTCAAGACCTTCAACTTGTGTATAGTCTTGTGCTACCAATCTTGCTTTGTTCCTTACCACTATCCCATCTTGATCTTGCTTGTTTCTGTAGACCCATTTGGTTCCAATTACATTATGGTTCCTTGGTCTTTCAACTAACTTCCATACTTGATTCCTTATGAAGTTGTTCAATTCTTCATGCATAGCATTCACCCAATCAACATCCTTCAATGCTTCTTCTATCTTCTTTGGTTCAATAGATGACACAAATGAGAAATCTTCATAAAATGAAGCTAATCTTGATCTTGTTTGTACACCTCTTGAGATATCTCTAATTACAGCGTCCAATGGATGATCTCTTGCAATGTTGGTTGGTTGAAGTATTGGAACATTGTTGCTTGAACTTGCTTGATCATTGGGTTGAGATGATGAGCTAGCCACTTGATCTTGCACATTATCTTGAGAACCACTTGTACTTGCTTGAGTTGTATCATCTTGCACATTTGAGTTAGAGAGCACTTGCACTTGATCATCTTCTTCATCAATCACTTGCCTAGGCCTCAATTCACCAACATCCATGTTCTTCATGGCATTTGAAAGTAGAATGCCTCTAACATCATTCAAGTTCTCATTTTCATCTTGGGAACCCTTGGTTTCATCAAATTTAACATCATGAACTTCCACAAGAGTACCACTTGCCAAATTTCAAACTCTATATGCTTTGCTTGTAGTGGAGTAACCAAGCAAAAATTCCTCATCACATTTCTTGTCAAACTGCTCAATCTAGTGCCTTTCCTCAATATGTAGCATTTGCATCCAAAAACCCAATAATATGAAATGTTGGGCTTTCTACCATTCAAGAGCTCATAAGGTGTATTCTCTTTCAAAGGGTGACAATAGAGTCGGTTGCTACAATAGCAAGCCATATTATTGCTTTTGGCCAAAAGGATTGACTTCACATTGTACTCACTAAGTATAGACCCTCGCCATGATCAATAATTGTTCTATTCTTCCTCTTCTAACACGACTATTTGATTGTTAATGTGTACTAGCCGTAGAATTGATGTCTAATTCCAAAATCATCACATAACTCATCAATTCTAGTGTTCTTGAACTCACTACCATATTCACCTTTAACTCTCTTGATGGTTGTTTCAAACCTCATTGTGTATGCCCTTGACAAATGATTTGAATGTTGCAAACGCATCACTTCTTGTCCACTAGAAAGATGCCCAAGTGTATCTAGTATAGTCATCCACTATCACAAAGCCATATTTGTTTTCACCAATACTAGTATATTGTGTTGGCCTAAATAAATCTATGTGCAATAACTCAAATGCTTTACTAGTGCTCATTATGCTCTTCTTAGCATGGGTGTTTTCCAACTTATTTGCTGGCTTAACAAGAGCTACAAAGTTTATCCTTGTCAAATACCACATCTTTCAAGCCTATAACCAGATCATGCTTAACCAATCTATTCAATTGTTTTATTCCAACATGACCAAGCCTTCTATGCCATAACCAACCCATACTAGACTTAGTGAACAAGCATGTTGACAATTGAGCTTCACTAGCATTGAAATCAACCAAGTACAGATTCTCATATCTAAAGCCTTTGAAGATCAAATTAGAGCCATCAACGCTTATGATCTCTACATCATCTGCTCCAAATTTGCACTTAAATCCAAGATCACACAATTGAGCCATGGGTAGCAAATTGAAGTTCAAGCTCTCTACTAGCAACACATTGGATATGCTCAAGTCATTGGATATTGCAATCTTACCAAGCTGTTTGACCTTGTCTTTGCCATTGTCAGCAAATGTGATACTATCATAACCATTGCTATCATTGGTGTTGATTGAGTTGAACATTCTTGCATCACTGGCCATGTGTTGAGTGCACCCACTATCAAGAACCCAATGCCTTCCTCCAGCTTTGCAATTAACCTACAAAAGAAGATCGATTCTTTTAGGATACCCAAACTTGTTTGGGTCCTTGAAGGTTAGTGACTAAGCTCTTTGGCACCCAAATGGCTTTCTTCTTTGAGCCCACAATTGGAGTACCAATAAACTTAGCCTTCACTCCATTCACACCCTTGGTAAGCAAATAACAAGAATCAAACTTAATTGAGGATACATTAGTATTCTTGTTCTTGTTCTTGCAATATTGCTCTACATGCCCAACTTACTTGCACCTATTGCAAAACCGGCCATTGTTCTTCACAAAACTAGTCTCATGAGGAGCAAAGGCCGCCTTGCCTTTTTTGGGGGTATAGCCCAATCCCTCTTTGTTGAGAGAAAATCTTTGGCTACCCAAGCACTTTAGCAAGCGGGCCTCACCACCATATGCATTGCCTAAGGCCGTGAATTGATGTCTAATTCCAAAATCATCACATAACTCATCAATTCTAGTATTCTTAAACTCACTACCATTATCACTTCTAACCTTCTTGATGGTTGTTTCAAACTCATTGTGTATGCCTTTGACAAATGATTTGAATGTTGCAAACACATCACTCTTGTTCACTAGAAAGAATGCCCTAGTGTATCTAGTATAGTCATCCACTATCACAAAAGCCATATTTGTTTTCACCAATACTAGTATATTGTATTAGCCCAAATAAATCCATGTGCAATAACTCAAATGCTTTGCTAGTACTCATTATGCTCTTCTTAGGATGGGTGTTTCCAACTTATTTGCCGGCTTGACAAGAGCTATAAAGTTTATCCTTCTCAAATACCATATCTTTCAAGCCTCTAACTAGATCATGCTTAACCAATCTATTCAATTGCTTCATTCTAACATGACCAAGCCTTCTATGCCATAACCAACCCATACTAGACTTAGTGAATAAGCATGCTGACAATTGAGATTCACTAGCATTGAAATCAACCAAGTATAGATTCTCAGATCTAAAGCCTTTGATGATCAAATTAGAGCCATCTACACTTATGGTCTGTACATCATCTACTCCAAATATGCACTTAAATCCAAGATCACACAATTGAGCCATGAATAGCAATTTGAAGTTCAAGCTCTCTACTAGCAACACATTGGATATGCTCAAGTCATTGGATATTGCAATCTTACCAAGCCTTTTGACCTTGCCTTTGTCATTGTCACCAAATGTGATGTAACACCCCAATGTTAAGCTTCGCATTTGACATCTGCATTTTATGAGCACAAGCATCATCTAAGCATTCATGAACATGAGCATATGAAATTTCATCTCATTCTTATACATTGTCACATGAAATGTTGATTTATATATGTGTTTATGCTTTCAATCATGTATGACCAATGTATGAGATGGTTGCAAGATCATGAAAACACCTTAGACACATCTAGGATGGTAAATGGAACAATGTTTGTTGTCGGTGTTTCATACAAGCACCGGCAAGTAAATTTATAGTAATGCGCGTTAGGCTCGGATGGTGCGCTAAAGGACACAGGATTTATACTGGTTTGGGCGAAACGTCCCTACGTCCAGTTTGTTGCTGCTTGTGTTATTAGCACCGTGAACGGTCTATAGTAAGGGATACAAACTGCCGAGAGAGGGACGGGTCCCAAGTCTCTGATCGAAGGATTGAAAGGTGGTCGAGAGCTTCGTAGCTGCTCGTGTGTATGAGTGCGTTCTATTGTTCGGTCCTATTTTTTTCCGTCCCCTTGATGGAGGATGCGCATCCCCTTTTATAGATGAAGGGGCTGGCTTTACAAGGGTGAGGACTCCAGGATGCGTATTCTACTTAGTCTTGTGGCTTACGTCTATCCGATCAGGTCCTCCATCCTGATGAGTGCGAAGGAAGATAAGTGCTTACGATATTGTCGATGTCTCTGTAGGATGTTAGGTTAGTCACAGAACGCTGCCCTGCGCAGGGTATGGGCTGTAGTACGGTGGTTTTGACTTATGAGCCTCTCCCAGCCTCGCTTCGTGCGCCTTCTGGTTCCCATGATTCCTTGTTGGGCGAGTTCGGGGTCGGGGTCCAGTGTGGCACCGTGGCCAAGGCCTTCCGACTGGGAGGACCTGAGGGGTCGGGAAGCGGGCGCCGCTCCCTCGGGTCCATAGCGTGGTGACGGAATACCCGTCGTCCGTGGAGATAGCAAATCCGTTCTTGGAGCGTAGCGGTTGTCGTATATCTTTGTTGGGTTCCATGTCCCAGAGCTGAAGGCGGCGCCTACAACTCTACAGGGTGAGGCGTACACACCTGTAATACCTTTTGGGCTCTGCGGTGCCCGGAAGGGTCTAAAGCATCAGTCCTGTCGTTCCTTGGCAGTCCTTTTCCTGCCAGGGCGCAGGGTATGGTCGTTGGAGCCATGGTTGACCCGAATGTCTTGTCTCATCCTGTACCCATCATTATGAGGGATAGATATCGATCAGGGCGAGGCTCGTTCTGGGCCGTCGGGTGAGGCGGAGATCAATCCCTATCTCTTGGGCGAGACTAACCCTATCCCTCTGGGATCGGGCGAGGCGGAATCCATCCCTTAGCCCTCGGGCGAGACCGAGCCCGCCCTATAAGCGTCGGGCGAGACAGAGTTTGGCTTTGAGCCTTTGGGCGAGACAGGGTTATCCCACAAAGGCGTCGGGTGAGGCTGACCCTGCCCCTCCGGGATCGGGCGAGACGGAACTCATCCCTTAGCCCTCGGGCGAGACCGAGCCCGCCCTCAAGGTGTCGGGCGAGACGGAGTTTATCCCTTGGCCCTCGGGCGAGACCGAGCCCGTCCCAAAGGTGTCGGGTGAGGCGGAACCGAACTCCTGTTACTCGAACAAGGGATGACATGACGCCTTTATGCGTCCGGAAGTTTTTCACGTTTGGTGGTTATCGGTTTCGCCTTCTGGGGTACCCCGGTATTAGGTCCCCGACAGTAGCCCCCGAGACTCTAGGTGATTCGGGTAGAACCGCCTGGAGGGTGTTTTTGATTTCGCCGAAGCTAATTTGCCGGAGGGTGCGCGCGAGCGCACCCGATGGGTGTAGCCCCCGAGCCCCCGGGTGACTCGAGTTGAGTCGCCCGGGGGGTTGTATCGGCCCCTTCGTGGGTAAGGCTGAAGGACTTAGTTTTTCATCAACCGGGTGTTTTTCTGAGTGGGTCGTGTCGTCCCGTTCGCTGGGGATTGAATTGGAGCTGTCATAACTGGTGCTTCTGCCCTTGATGGCGGATCGTTCGTGGATTCCTTTTTAGTTGGGCCGGTCGGCGAGTGTCTGGGCCCTAGGTGGTCCAAAGAAAAAAGAATAGGCCTTTGTGGCTGGCGCTTCCCTGGTGGGTAGAGAGTCCGGATTCACTTGGGGAAGGCGAACCGTCCGCCGAGATTTTTTGGGGTGAGAGGATAGGAACTGCGGGCGCGTGTCCCGCGACGTGACGTGGTGGTGCGCGTGGCAGGCCCGGAGATTGAGGCGGACGGTTGCCCTTCTCGCATCCGTCGCCCCCTACAAAACCACGGGGTTCGCCCCCCGGATCCCGTATTTCGCTCCCCTTCCTTTGCGTTCTGAAACATCCGCCGCCAATCTTTCCAGCCTCTCGCGCCCGCATCGCTTCCGTCGACCAGCCTGCGTTCGTGCTCTAGCCGCCGTAAAGCTCATGCCTGCCCTTCCCCCCTACTGTCTCAATGGAGTTGTGGGGCAGATCAAGCATCACCTCTCGGCGTCTGGAGGGCCTCGTCCACCGTGGCCTTCTCCGCCCACTGTCCGCCGTCCAGGAGTGGTTGCTTCCTGGCGACGAGGGTGAGCCGGTACCGCCTGAAGGGTATGTCGTCTCTTTTGCCCTCTTCCATGAGCAGGGATTCGGGGTACCCACGCATAGATTCCTTCGGGGGCTATTAGATTACTATGAGGTAGAGCTGCAGCATCTAACTCCCAATGGGATATAGCATATGGCAGCGTTTGTTGCCCTATGCGAGGGTTTCCTGGGGATCGATCCCCACTTTGATCTATGGCGGTATTTCTTTAGCGTTAGTCTGTCAAAGAGGAAGATTGGGGGGACAGAAGTGAACGCGCCGATGGGGTGTGCCAGCATTCATCTGCGCCATACCCGGTCGAAGGGTTACCCGTACATGCGTCTGGCTACATCCAACAAGGGATGGCATTCGCAGTGGTTTTATGTTAGGGATGATGCGAGTGCCCCCCTACCGAAGTACACCGGACGTCTTATTGTGGATGCTCCGGCGTCATGGGGCTGGGGCGTCTAGGCTAAAGACAAGAAGCACATCTCCAACCTTCTCTCCGCCCTCCATGCCCTGAAGGGTCGGGGTGTAAAGGGGTCGGGGATTATCGGTGCCTACCACGCGAGGAGGGTGGCGCCACTGATGGCGTGTGTGCTTCCCCTGCATTGGATGATGCCAGGGATATCGTTCGAGGGGACGGTGCTCGTTGATGAGGCGCTCCCTTATTCGGAAGTGGCGCAGCGTGTCAAGGAGGCGATGGAGCCGATGAAGGATTCTGCCGGCATGGTCCTCGACATCGTGTATCCGATGCCCGGGCATCCTCCAATGCGGCCGGAGCCTAGGTTCTTCGAATTCGTAAGCCCTCTTCTCCTGCACTCTTTTCTTTCTCCTTAATCTCCCTTTTTTAATACTTGCTTTTGTGATGTTGGGGCTAGCCGAGGGGGCTAGTCTTCAAGGATAGTCCGGCTCCACTGCCGAAGGACAGGGCTGTGGCGGCGGCGAATCGACTCGCGGCCGAGCGGGACAAGAAAGCAAAGGAGGAGATGAAGAAGGCGAAATGACTAAAGCAGGAGGCACGGGATTGGGGAGAGGACGTGAGCAGTGAGGATGACGATGATGATGATGATGACAACGACGACGACGAGGTAGCCGTCAACGTGGATTGGGGCATCCTGGAGGATGAGGAAACGCTGACAAGTGGCCACCCACCCGTGCAGGGGCCCTTCGCTTTTCACGCAGAGGGAAGTGAATCAATGAGGTCAGTGGAGGCCGGCGAGTCCGCCGCTTCGCACGGCGTGCCAGCCGAGGATCGGTGGATGGGGGACGCCGGGCTTGCTGCCGCCGACCCTGAGGCGATTGTGGAGGGGGGTGGTACTGGAGCCACGCCCGGCTTTGGTGCCGCACCTTGTGAGGTGATGGAGGGGAGCAGCTCTGGTGCTGCGCCCCATGAGACGAGGGAGGGGGACGGCTCCGGTGCCGCGCCCGACAAGACGATGGAGGGGAGCGACTCCGGCGCCGCGCCCGATGAGATGAACCCCCCTGCCCCGGAGCAGGGGGCAGGCATGAAACGGTCCTGTCCGGACGAGTCAGGGCAGGGGTCTAGGGATCCATCCCCAAAACGCTTCCGCCGGCCGAGGACGTCAACGTAAGCTCTTGACTCCTCTGTTTTCTTCTTCTTCTTTTTTTATTTTGACTTATCGGTTATTACCTTTGTGTAGGTTCTTGCGGACGGGTCACCCCCTGGGGCTGGCGCCCAAGAAGAGTCTCGCCCTTCAAGTGGGATAGACGGCGTCGCCTGGAGTCACCCCTGTTTCGGGCAAGGGTGGTGCCGACATTGGGGCCGCGTTGGCCGAACCGACGGCGTCCATGGTGGCTCCCATGCCCGCGGAGGCTACTGAGCGAGCGACTTCTTTCGTGGCGGGCGTGGAAGAGCCGGCCGAGGACCGTATACCACCGGTGAAGGTGATCGTGACTGCGCCGAGCCAAGATCAGCCGGGCGCAGTCGTGGTGGCACCCGAGGGCGTGGTGCAATCCGCGCCACCAGGTGCCCATGTGGATCCGCCCGTGGCGCCCGAAGCGGTCCAGACGGAGGAGGGTCTAGCCGGAGGGTCCTTGAGTGCGGCGGTGGTGCCGCACAGGGTCAGAAGGGAGCCGCCACCGGCCCCTTTGTCAGGAGGAAGCCGCTCCCCTACGCGGGGGGAGCCGCCGCTCCAATGGATGGCCGCTCAGGACCCGTCGTCGGCTCTTTTCTCGCTCGATGATCATTCCGAGAGCATGGAGCGGGAGGGTCTTGACGTCGGGATCTCGACCATGCTGAACGCCCTGGACCAGGCCAGAGGGGCCCTCCGTGAAATCGTTATCCCTACCACTCAGGTATTTTCTAGGCTTTCTTCTTTCTTCGTATGTTTATGTGTTCTCGCATTTCTGATATCAGTCTTCTTCTTCAGATTCTTGTTGCTCGTAGCCGGAAAAAATCCCAATTCCTCCGTGAGCAGAAGGCGGAGCGGGATCGCCTCTCCGAGGAGGCCCGGCTGCGAGCAAACATGGTCGCCCAGCTTGCTATCGTCCAGGAGCGGGAGGCCTAGGCGCGTCAGGATGCGGAGGAGACGCACGGGATGTTCGAGGACCTATCGGCGAGGTCTAAGCTAGATGGAGAGGAGATTGCAAGACTCCAAAAAGAGCGAGACGAGCTGTTGCAGAGGAATGCCGCGGCTAATGAGAAGGCCAGCGAAGTCCTGAAGGAGCTGGAGATGGAGCGGGACCTCCGGCGGAAGGCCGAGAATAGGGCCACAGCCCTCTAGCAGAAGGTGGACGAGGACGTCGAGGTGGTCCGCTCTCTCCGGGCAGAGCTTGGTGACGCGGTGGAAGGAAGGTTGAGTGCTGAGAACGTCGCCACCAAGCTGGAGAAAGAGGCTGCCTATACGCGAAGGGCCCTTCAGGCTGAGAGCGATGAGCACGATCGTCTACAAGCTGCGGTCGGGGTGGTCCTTAACGCCCTGAATGTGACGGAGCCGGTGGAGACCGGCCCGCTCGCAGCTCGTGTCGGAGGTATCATGGCTCGGGTGGGCCAACTTGAGGAGAGTGCCTTTCACACTGGGATTACCCAGGCCTTCACCGTTGCCCACGCCCATTATGAGAAGGAAATAAACCTGAGGGTGATGAGCGAAGGCTTTCCGTCCACCTACGAGGATGAAGAGCTGGAGGAGATGGAGAAGATGGTCGCTCCCCTTGCGAAGAACCTGGCAGACAGTCTGAAAGAAATGGTTCTCCCTTCGCGGGAGTAATTAATCGAACAATTTTGAGAACAACTTATATGTAATATGTGGACAAGTGTCGGTACTTTTTGAGTCTGGACGCCTTTCGTGCTTTTGCGTCTTAATTTCGTTTTGTTTGATTTTTTGCGATTTGATTTTTTACGGTCTTACCAATATGTTCCCCTGAATTATGCCGCTGATTATAATGCGAGGAGATTGAGGAGGTAGCCGTACCTTAACAGCCCCCGAGTAAGGTCCGACCCCCGCACCTGCTGGGGTCGGGTGTTACTGGAGACCAGAATCGTGGTTTTGGTGACAATGGATGTCATCGCAATAATCCCCACCCTGTCTTCCAACAGAAATCCCAACTGGGGACTCTATGGGCTCGGCAAGGTGGGGCCTTTGAACCTGTGTCCCTGCATTTGTTTGGCCCGAGCCCCCAAGCCTTGTTAGGGTCTGATAGGGGTCGGCCATTATTTGCGTGTTACCTCGTCCTTGGTTTTCGCAATCGGAGGGGCTGAGTGAACGACACTTGCCTCGATGGCTTGAGTACCGCGCTCAACGAGCTCGCTAACGGGTACGTTCGTGCAGAATCCGGGTCCATCATTTGCTGATGGGGTCGGCAGAGCCCTCTGGTGGCACTCCACAACTTCTTAACCCGCCTCCCGGCAGATGCCTAAGTCATTCGATAAGCTCAGGGGGCCCGATGGCCTCTCCTCGATGGAGATTCTGTGGGTTTGGCTCGAGGTTAGAATCGAAAGAGAGAAGGTCGAGACGTCCCGGTTTGCTTCTGAGCGGGATCGAGCAGGGCCGCTGGGGCTCGTCTTGGTTATCTCTCCCTGGCCCTGTTCGGCGTGAGGCGGCCTCGAGCCCTTCGCGGGCTGACCTTCGAACCTCAGCCTATGGTTTCCTATATCGAATGAGGCGACAGCCGTTTCGTGGTGCGACACGAATCGTTGGGATGCAATTTTTTGCATATGAAATGTTTTGAATGCAACATTTAATTGAAAATAAAGGTGGGGTCGGTAACGTTACCTTGGTGATATGAGTGGTGGAAAAGCTCCTACTAGATGGGTTCGGGCCCTGACGTTTGTGACGAGGTTGAAAAAACCTGCGTAAGAATTGATATTCTTTGTTTTCGTGTCTCGGTGACGATCTGAGCCGTTCGATTAACTTGGGTAGCCTGATAGCTTCTCCTTTGGGGGAGACTCTGTAGGCGGACCCCTCCGATCCCTTCTTTGAGAAGGTAGACGTTGAAACTAGAGACGCGAGGGGCGTTGAGTAGGATTTTTCTGGTAAACAGAAACACCGTAGCTATCGGGGCGTAGGGTTTGCTAGTTTGTCCAGTTTTACTCAAAGCTTTGTGCCTGTATGTCGCGCCCTTAGTTTCAGGCATACGGAGGGGTCGGGTGAAGAGGATGTCTAGACTGGTAGTCATCCTTGGCAGCCCCCATGTGATGCTCGCGTCCCTGCTATTTGACGGGGTCGGAATCTTGCGAACAAATTTTAATGCATAAAGTGAGAAAGTTGAGAGGCTTATCTTTCTTTGGTCGTTCGTTCGTCGTGTCTTCTGGGCCGAACGGTCGACCCAGGAGATCTAAAAGGTCCCGTCGTAGGGTCGTCCGTGGTCCTGCATGGGGAGGCGAAAAGTTGTCTGCCTATGTGGGTGCCTTAATCGCCGCGTCCGGAGCGGGTCAGTGGCGGGCCATACCCAGGCAGTGTTTAGTTTGACTGAAGAGGGACGCCTCGCAGACCGGGGTTCGTCCCGTCACTTCTGGCGCGTCCCCTCAGATACCAATCAGCATTGATTGCATATTAAAAAAGAGGGAAGGGAGAGGGTTTTTCGTCCGACCTTTCGCCTTTCCTTAGTTACAGCGCTTCCTCTTTAAATAGGGAGGGGGAGAGGAGCTCTCATCCCACCTCCCCTTCTGCCTCTGAGCCGCTATCTCTCCTTCTTCTTCCTTTCCACCAAACGCGTCCGTGCGTCGCGGTGGTTCCTGAGTGAGGAAGAGTAATGCCAGAGGGAGATAGAGAACTTACAACCTTGCTCGTGAGTCTAGTGCGTGATGTTGAGCCGGAGGTTATCCAACGTAGATGAGATGGTGCGTGCGGCCCTTGGTGAGGAGTCGCTGCTGCTGAAGGAGAAAAGGCGTCGGTGGGCGTCGTACGTCGTTGACTGCGCCGTCGTTCGCTGTGCTCCTCCCTTGGCGGGAGGCGTTTCCTGCCCATACGCCGTTGTCTGGGTTATGGCTGGGGATGATGGCGTAGTCCCCAGATGCCATGACGGTGGCGTTGCTGCCGGGGTTGCGGCTGACGACGATGGCGTAGTCCCCGAACGCTCCGGCGGAGGCGTCATAGATGGTGGCGCCTTCGAGGATCCAGCGAAGATGTCGTCGATGGAGAGCGTGGCACGGTGTCCGCAGTAGACGAGCTGGCCCATGTACACGCCCCGGTCATCACCGATGGAGAGCATGGCACGGCGGCCGCAGTGGACGAACTGGCCCGTGTACACGCCCCCGACGTCGCCGATGGAGAGCGTGGCGCGGCGACTGTAGTAGCACTTGTGGTAGAGCTGAGCCGAGACTGTAATGAAATAACGTTGTGGGGAAGCCCCCGAGTAAACAGTCTTCAGAGTATATTGTTCCTTTTTTGTAATGACATCGCTTTGTAAGTGGTGAATTCGTGCAAAAAATGAACAAAATTACATCCTTTGCTCATGGCAAGTCATTTTAGCGCTTTCCAACTCTTCTCATGGTCTAAGTCATAGGAAGCTAGGAACGTGGGCGAACTAATTCTGATTGAACTGGTGAGCAAAGAGGTTGCAGCCGCTGGGGCGTGGGTGTCTCGCAGTCCTACCAGTTGTATTCAGAATTGGTTCCTAAGATCTTAGCCCTCGAGACTCATTTACGAGGCGAATGGAAAACTTATAGAATGTTTGTAAGTATAACCCAGGGGTTTTTTGCAAGCGCGATACTTGTATTACACATAACATATGTTACGATCACATGCCAGCCCCCGAGTGAGGTCTGACCCCTCACGATTTGTAGGGGTCAGAAATCACTAAGGATCGGGGTTCTGTTAAGACAAAAACTGATAAAGAAAAGTGTAAGCTTATTTTAAGGATAGAAACGACGTAGCTGCTCAATGTTCCAGGCGTTGGTGAAGACCTCGCCTTTGATGGTTTTCAACCGGTAGGCGCCTGGGCGAAGTATTTCCGCGACGATGTAGGGCCCTTCCCAGGGCGGGGAGAGTTTGTGACGATCCTTGTTGCTCTGTACAAGGCGAAGGACGAGGTCTCCGACGTTGAAGGCTCGACCCCGCACCCGTCGGCTGTGGTACCGTCGCAACGCTTGCTGGTACTTGGCTGAATGGAGGAGGGCGATGTCGCGGGCCTTGTCTAGCTGGTCCATGGCGTCTTGGTGAGATGCCTCGGCTCCCTTTGCGTCATATGCTCTGATTCTTGGTGCTCCATAGTCGAGGTCCGTCGGGAGAACGGCCTCGGAGCCGTAGATCATGAAGAAGGGTGTGTAGCCGGTGGTCCGGCTAGGAGTTGTCCTTAGGCTCCAGAGCACAGCCGGGAGCTCAGCGAGCCAACGCGCGCCGAACTTGTTCAACCGGTTGAAAATTCTGGGTTTGAGGCCTTGAAGAAGCAGGCCGTTGGCGCGCTCGACCTGTCCGTTCGTCTGAGGGTGCACGACGGCTGCCCAATCGATTCGGATGTGTTGTTCATCACAGAAACGAATGAATTTCCTACCGGTGAACTGCGTGCCGTTGTCTGTGATAAAAGATGTCGCGATAAAAGATGAATTTCCAAAGGGCGTGATAAAAGATGTCGCGAGCTGGTCGGACTCTTTCATCGTGATTTGATGGTAGCCTGAGTATGCGTCAAGGAAACAGAGGGTTTCGCACCCCGAGGTGGAATCGACTATTTGGTCTATTCGTGGCAAAGGAAAAGGATCCTTTGGACACACTTTGTTGAGGCCAGTATAATCAACACACATTCTCCATTTCCCGCTCTTTTTCCGGACAAGAACAGGATTTGCTAACCACTCTGGGTGGTATACTTCCTTAATGAATCCTGCGGCCAGTAGTTTGGCTATCTCCTCGCCGATGGCCCTGCGTTTCTCCTCGTCGAAGCGGCGCAGGCGTTGTTTTACTGGCTTGGAGCTCGGGAGGATCTAGAGAGTATGCTCGGCGACCTCCCTCGGGATGCCCGGCATATCCGAGGGTTTCCACGCAAAGATGTCCTTGTTGGCGTGGAGGAAGTCGACGAGCACGCTTTCCTATGTGGAGGAGAGCGCGGTCCCGATTCGGACTTCTTTACCCTCGGAGCTACTGGGATCCAAGAGGATGCCCCTGGAGCCCTCTGCTGACTCGAACGATCTAGACGACTTTTTTGCGTCGGGTGTCCCCTCAATGACCTCCTCCCTGAGGGTGGCGAGCTCTTCGGATGCGATGACCGTGGATGCGTGTCTGTAGCATTCGACCTCGCACTCATAAGTGCGCTGGAATGAGGTGCCGATGGTGATGATCCCATGGGGGCCCAGCATCTTCAGCTTCAGGTATGTGTAATTGGGTACGGCCATGAACTTCGCGTAACATGGTCGCCCCAATATGGCATGGAAAGTCCCCGGGAACCCCACTACATCGAAGGTGAGGGTCTCAGTCCGGTAATTGGATTGATCCCCAAAAGTGACGGGCAGGTCAATCTGCCCTAGCGGTACGGCTTGCCTTCCTGGCATGATGCCATGGAAAGGCGCTCGGACGGGGCGGAGGCGCGTTCGGTCGACGCCCATCTCGTCGGGCGTCTTGGCGTACATGATGTTGAGGCCGCTGCCCCCATCCATCAGTACCTTGGTGAGCCGCTTTGGACCGATGATCGGGTCGACGATAAGCGGATACCTTCCCGGGTGTGGGATGGTATCTGGATGGTCGGTCCGGTCGAAGGTTATGGCGGATTCCGACCACCGGAGATAAGCTGGTATAGCCGGTCCAGCGGTATAGACCTCTCGACGTGCGACCTTCTGGCGGCGCCTGGAGTCGTAGGCCGTTGATCCTCCGAAGATCATGAGGGCACTGGTCGGAGTTGGGAAGGTGTCGTCCTTCTCCTCTGTGTCATTAGTGGTGGGAACAGGCTCCTTCCCCTGCTCCTCCTTGTTCAGACCCCCGGCCAAGTATTTGCGCATAAGGCCACATTCCTTGTATAGGTGCTTGGCCGGAAAGGCGTGGTTTGGGCATGGCCCCTCGAGCATTTTTTCGAAGTGGTTCGGAGTGCCCTCCGCGGGCTTTCGGCCACCTTTGCGGTCGGCAGCGGCCACGAGCAAGTTGTCGCGCCGTTGCTTCTTATTTTTCCCTTTGGTGGGACGGTTGGAGGTGCCTTCGCTGGCGTCCTCGTCCCGCCTTGTCTTTCCGTCGGAGCGATCAAAGATGGCTCCGACCGCCTCCTCTCCAGAGGCATGACTGGTGGCGATGTCCAGAAGTTCCTTGGTAGTTCGTGGGCCCCTGCGTCCTAGCTTGTGGACCAGGGATTCGCAGGTCGTTCCGGACAGAAAGGCTCCTATCACGTCGGCGTCGGCGATGTTTGGGAGCTCGTTGCACTGTCGGGAGAAGCGCCGGATGTACCCACGGAGGGTTTCATCGGCCTTCTGACGGCAGTTCTTGAGGTCCCATGGGTTTCCAGGGCGTTTGTACGTGCCCTAGAAATTACCCACGAAGATCTTAGTCAGATCCGCCCAACTCTAAATAGCATTGGACGGTAGGTGCTCCAGCCATGCTCGTGCTGAGTCGGCCAAGAACAGCGGGAGATTGCGAATAATAAAATTATCATCACTCGCACCACCGGCCTGACATGCAAGCCGATAGTCTTCGAGCCAAAGCCCGGGATTTGTTTCGCCAGAATATTTAGGAATGTTCGTAGGCGGTCGATACCTTAGGGGGAACGCAGCGTTGAGGATGTGCCGGCCAAAGGCCTGAGGGCCTGGCAGAACGGGGCTCGGGCTTCGGTCCTCATTGCTGTCGTAGCGCTCGCCACGTCGGGGATGATAGCCGTGGCGCGCTGCTTCTCCATCGTTGCCGTGGGCACGTCTCCGGGCGTCGATGATGCTACGTACGTCGCGGCCACGGCCAAGGCATTGATGTACAGGGACGACGGAGGGCTGCCCGCCGGCTGGCGGTGTTTGGTGTACGGATGCGTCTTTGGTGGGACGCACTGAGGGCGCGCGCTGGCTGGTGTCGGGTTCGCGTCGTCGAGACAACGAACTTTCCGCCTACTGCGCTGCTGCATGCTCGAGCAACGTGCGAATCTCCCGATGAGCGCGTCGATCCTCGGACGTCGCGGCCTCCGGGAGGCCATGCAGCAAGGCGGTTGTTGCGGCGATGTTCTGGCTGGCTCGAGCGAAGTGAGGAAAGGCCCCATCGTCGGTGAGGATCCTTTGATGTACGGTGCAGGCTGTGGCGCGTGCGCGCCCCCCGTCTTTGCGGTGTTCAATCTCACGATTGATGTCCGCGTATTCCCGTGCGAGCCCTTGCCCGGCCTCATTGATTTCCTGTTGACGAGCTTTTAGCTGCTCCATCCTCAAGTGAGATGGGGCTGTCCCCTCCTCCCCGGATCTGCTGTCAAGATTGTTTGTAGGGGTGGCCACTTCCCTAGAGGCGCTTTCGACGTGACCCTCGGGGGTCTGCGTCATGTAGCATTCCCGGGAAGGGTGGTGACTCCCCATACTGGAATCTGAGCTGGAGAGCGATACGGGCTCCTCATTGAGGAGCTCATAGAGGGTCTCCGTATCCTGCTCAATCGCCCCCATGAACTCGATGTCCGTGGGTGGTTGAACCACACGTAGCGCCAGAAGGCGGCCAGCGGTTGCCACAACGTTGCGGAGACCGAACAGAAACGCTATCGGGGCGCTCCATACGGACCCTTCCAGACACATGGTGGCATTGTGAGAGGCCTCCTTGGGTGACGGGTCTCCCCGGGAGTTGCCCGGTGGACCCTCAAGCCTGAGACGGTTTAGATTGATGGAAGGGAGAGACGGAGCGGCTGAGTGAGTCAGCGCCAGCTCTCCTCCTAATGTGATGATGAAATCTAGGTCGCCGAAATGCAGGTGTGCGCCCGGGGCCCAGGTGATTGCGTGGGTGGCCATCCGAGACCTGATTTGGAACGCGCAAATCCCCTAACCGGCGCGCCAACTGTCGGTGTTTCGTACAAGCACCGGCATGTAAATTTATAGTAATGCGCGTTAGGCTCGGATGGTGCGCTAAAGGACACAGGATTTATACTGGTTCGGGCGGAATGTCCCTACGTCCAGTTTGTTGCTGCTTGTGTTATTAGCACCATGAATGGTCTGTAGTAAGGGATACAAACTGCCGAGAGAGGGACGGGTCCCAAGTCTCTGATCGAAGGATTGAAAGGTGGTCGAGAGCTTCGTAGCTGCTCGTGTGTATGAGTGCGTTCTATTGTTCGGTCCTATTTTTTTCCATCCCCTTGATGGAGGATGCGCATCCCCTTTTATAGATGAAGGGGCTGGCTTTACAAGGGTGAGGACTCCAGGATGCGTATTCTACTTAGTCTTATGGCTTACGTCTATCCGATCAGGTCCTCCATCCTGATGAGTGCGAAGGAAGATAAGTGCTTACGATATTGTCGATGTCTCTGTAGGATGTTAGGTTAGTCACAGAACGCTGCCCTGCGCAGGGTATGGGCTGTAGTACGGTGGTTTTGACTTATGAGCCTCTCCCAGCCTCGCTCCGTGCGCCTTCTAGTTCCCATGATTCCTTGTTGGGTGAGTTTGGGGTCGGGGTCCGGTGTGGCACCGTGGCCAAGGCCTTTCGACTGGGAGGACCTGAGGGGTCGGGAAGCGGGCGCCGCTCCCTCGGGTCCACAGCGTGGTGACGGAATACCCGTTGTCCGTGGAGATAGCAAATCCGTTCTTGGAGCGTAGCGGTTGTCGTATATCTTTGTTGGGTTCCGTGTCCTAGAGCTGAAGGCGGCGCCTACAACTCTACAGGGTGAGGCGTACACACCTATAATACCTTTTGGGCTCTGCGGCGCCCGGAAGGGTCTAAAGCATCAGTCCTGTCGTTCCCTGGCAGTCCTTTTCCTACCAGGGCGTAGGGTATGGTCGTTGGAGCCATGGTTGACCCGAATGTCTTGTCTCGTCCTATACCCATCATTATGAGGGATAGATATCGATCAGGGCGAGGCTCGTTCTGGGCCGTCGGGTGAGGCGGAGATCAATCCCTATGTCTTGGGCGAGACTAACCCTATCCCTCTGGGATCGGGCGAGGCGGAATCCATCCCTTAGCCCTCGGGCGAGACCGAGCCCGCCCTATAAGCGTCGGGCGAGACGGAGTTTGGCTTTGAGCCTTTGGGCGAGACAGGGTTATCCCACAAAGGCGTCGGGTGAGGCTGACCCTGCCCCTCCGGGATCGGGCGAGACGGAACTCATCCCTTAGCCCTCGGGCGAGACCGAGCCCGCCCTCAAGGTGTCGGGCGAGACGGAGTTTATCCCTCGGCCCTTGGGCGAGACCGAGCCCGTCCCAAAGGTGTCGGGCGTGGCAGAACCGAACTCCTGTTACTCAAACAAGGGATGACATGACACCTTTATGCGTCCGGAAGTTTTTCACATTTGGTGGTTATCGGTTTCGCCTTCTGGGGTACCCCGGTATTAGGTCCCCGACATTTGTATTCATGACATAGGCCAAATTTGCTTCTAAGTGTTGGTTTCATTTGAAATGCCATTTTCATGATGACTAAAGTTGAACAGTGGCTTAGATTTTTTGCATGGTTGTGTTACCTAAATAAAAGTTGTAGTACTTGACTAGGGTAACAACTTTTATTTTTGGGTCAAGGTCTAATTCAGTGCATAGCATGTTCAAAAATAGCTCACAAGTATCAACAAAATATAGTTTTGGAACTTGCAAAATTTTCCAAGTCATGATGCTGTTTTAGTTTCAATGTACCTCACTTTGGAGCAATGTAGTTTGTTAACTAGTAAGAATTAGATGATGGTTCTTAAAGCAAAGTTGTAGATGGCATGTAGCTCTACAACTTTCGTTAATGGAGTTTTTGCAATGGACGAACGAATTAGGAGATACATGGGGTTAAAAATGCATTGTCAGGCTTCATTTGCGGCGTCTGAACCCGTGTCCACGCGCATGGCAATGGCCGACCAGCCACAGGCCATGGCCGCCGTGTGCTGGCAGCACGCCGGTGTTGGCCTGACCGGTCAGGCTAGAGCAAGCACTTAAGCGCCGTGCCCCTGCTGCTCACTCCACTCGCCCGCTCTCACCTTCTCCCTCTCGCTATGCCTCTCCAAAGCGCAGCACCAAGCTCACCGTAGCTCCACCGCCGATGCAGCGTCGCCAGCTAATTCATCTCGTCCATAGCTGCTATGCCATCACCTCCACCTCCTCAAGCCACCAGCACCACCTATTGACCCTAGGTAGAGCAGCATTTTGCCTCGCCGTAGCCACCATCGTCACCGGAGTGCCACCGTGCTCGTGGCTCACCGTGGCCCAACCATTCCACCGCACCGCATGCCTTCATTTTCTTTGGTCTAGCACCATGTTAGAGTCTAGATGCTTAGGCCGGAGCTAGGAATGACACCACCGCTTGACGGCGCCAGAACAAGTTGCCGCTTTGCCCGCGTCCGCCATGGCCATCGTGGCACTCGAGGTCGCCGCTGCTGAGCTGGTTCACCGTCTCCCTCCTTTCTCTCACACCTTAGGTCAAGTAACCCTAGACATAGCAAGTGGCATGATGGAGACCCACCTTTCATCACTGTTTAGCCAAAACAGTGTGAGCACCGCCGTGCTCCATGCGCCGCCGCATGGCCATGCATGTGGCCAAGCTCACCGATGCCATCTCGAGCCCTCACCTACACCATGTAGCTTCGCTAGATCACCATGATGAAGTAGCTATCCTTGCCTTAGTGTGCCATAGCCGGAGATGGCTGGCGTACCACCGCCGACCTCCACCGTCCGCCATGGCCATCGTCGAGCTTGCTCCGGTGAGCCACCGAGCCAACTAAGCCTATCAGTCGATGCACATGGGTGAGATGAGTGCAGTGGTGAAGACACTCCCACTAGAGACCTCACCATCGGTGAGTTCTCACCGGTCAGCGCCATCCCCTATTTTGGTCTCGTTGATGAGTGGGTCCCCGTTGACCGCAGGCCCCAGCTGTCAGTCCGTGTAGTGTTTGATTTTCTAATTTATTTTTCTAGAATTGAATGCATGTTTCAAAAATTCATATCTCAAGCTAGGAGTATCCATTTTGGTGAACCAAATGTTTTTGGATTCCTCAAGAAGTATAGTATTTGATAAAAATATGAGATACACTGTTTCTGTTATTTTTCTGGGAGAATAAAATGTTGCTAGATATATGCTTTTTAAATGGTTTCTATATTGTAAAATGCAAAACATGAGCTACAAAGGTGATAAAATTATGATTCCAATTTTGTTGGTCCTGTGTTGACATTCTCTAGCTAGGAAAAATATTAAACCTACAGTAAGCATACTTTGAATATGGTCTTCATATTTAATCCTAATTAATTGCTAGTTCCTAGTGAAATTAATTGGGGTAAAAATACATAACAAATGATCATGCAAAATTTTCATAGTATTCTTATGCTTGGAGGAATGTAAGAAAAATATTAAATCTATTGATTGACACTTTTCGCTATGCTAAACTATTTTTGCTAAAATAAGCCTATGTAACTTGTCATTTTTGTAGAGATAGTTATAGTTATCCAAATGGTATGAAATTTATACAGTTCACTACTAAGGTCATTTGTAGTCTACTGTAATTTTCTTAGAATTTATTAAGCACTGGAAATATTTATCCTTTAAATTACCTTATTATCTATGGAAATTAATAAATGGATATAAATAAATTAGTTATGTTTAACCATGATGTTTTCTATGGTTATTGTGATGCATATGATATGTTGATGTTATTAGTTAGGCTGAAAAGTAATTGATTATATGCAACTAGTTAATTATTGCTTTATAATTCAACTAGATGGCTGCATGTATAGTTTTAGTTGTGATGATAATTTCGTAATGATAATGGTCTTTTCTGTAAAACTTGTTAATAACAAAGTTGTAGATAATTTACTTATATACCTTGTGTTAAATTTTCATAGTCATAGGCCTTATGGTTTAAGAATTATGGCTGTTAGAATTATGCTGTCAGAAATGCTTACTCTCAGGACATATCTGAAAGATTGAATTGTTTGACTTAGATAACTGCTGAATCACATTAAGTGTATTAAAAGCAAGTTGTAGAAAATTTTCTAAGCTTTCCAGAATATCTATAACCATATTATTTTGATATTTATAACTCCAGTTATGGTCAAAACAAGTGGCTGCTATCTTGTAGTCCAAAAAATGATTTACATAAGTGTTTGCTTAAATACTAGAGGAGAGATATGCACGTACTAAATAAAAGAAGATGTAACTTGTTATCATCCTAATACCATGCTATTGAAAACACTTATGAGGATGCATTCATCAGATCATATCATATTATACATGTCATTAAATATGCCCTCTTGTCATTTTAAACGCATGCCTCTCACTTAGCTACCTAGATAACTCATTCTGACCACGAAGCCGAGTAGCTCAACTCAGGCCGAGCCTAGTTCTATTAGAGTGTGCACTCTGGATGGTAGTAAGGATGTGTGGGGAGCCACATGTGAGCCCAAGGGCAGGCTAGGCCTGAACGTCCTGGCAGCTGGTTCTCTCTGATTGTGCGGCGCTAGGCGAACCCACGAAATGTGGACCTGAGTTGTACCAAAGGTGACCTAAGGTGACCATTGATCTGGTCTGCCTAGGTTTGTGTTAGGAATAAATTCCTAGCTAGTTGAAAACGATTCGAATCGCCATCTCTCCCGGACAGTGAGAAACTTGGCTCGCTCCAACATCGTAGTAACTATGTTATGGAATATGCTGGTTCGGATGAACATAGAATTACTACACCGGCTATGGTTACTATTATATGCTACTAAATGATATACCACATGTTTGGCATAGGTTAGTTGCTAATCTAGAGGTGAATAGCTATAATTAACTTGATGACCAAATTATAATTGTACAACTAACTTAGTCACTTTTTATGCAAAATGTTGTCAAGCTACCTCCACTTATAAAGCCTTGCATAATCGTTGGAGTCACTTGATTTTTGGTTTATGACAGGTAAGTCTAGCTGGGTACCTTCTCATACTTAGGGTTTTATTCCCATTGTTGCAGATGGTATAGTTTATCATGGCTATTGGAAAAACTACTTCTGTCTCACCGTGGATGAGGAGTGAGCCCTGGGCAGGCATCCCTTATTAATCCTTCTTACATGCTTTTGTGGGAGTGTGATCATGAGTCAGCACTGTATTTGAACTATGATGGTAGATGTTAGCTTCAAACTTTAATTTGCTTCTGCTACTATTTACTAAACTTGGTTGTAATAACCTTAATTCATACTCTGATGAATGAACTATATTTATGAATCTTATGTAATGTGTGACATGTATGTTGAATTATGTACGATCTTGGTTGTATGTTGATGGTTAATCGAGACCCGTCGTGGTACTCGACGGACTACTGGGTTTATATGGGCTCAAGTATGATAGTGCGACCACTTTACGAGCTGCCATTGTACTTTTACTCTTATAAATTGGTCGGTTCTGCTATATGTGATACTATCATAACCATTGCTATCTTTGGTGTTGATTGAGTTGAATATTCTTGCATCACCGGTCATGTATTGAGTGCACCCACTATCAAGAACCCAATGCCTTCCTCTGGCTTTGTAATTGACCTACAAAAGAAAATCAATTCTTTTAGGTACCCAAACTTGCTTGGGTCCTTGAAGGTTAGTGACTAAGCTCTTTAGCACCCAAATGGCTTTCTTCTTTGAGCCCATAATTGGAGTACCAACAAACTTAGCCTTCACTCCATTCACACCCTTGGTAAGCAAATAGTAAGAATCAAACTTAATTGAGGATACATTAGTATTCTTGTTCTTGTTCTTGCAATATTGCTCTACATGCCCAACTTGCTTGAATCTATTGTAAAACTGACCATTGTTCTTCACAAACTAGTCTAGTGAGGAGTAAAGGCCGCCTTGACTTTCTTGGGGGTATAGCCCAATCCCTTTTTGTTGAGAGAAAATCTTTGGCTTTCCAAGCACTTTAGCAAGAGGGCCTCACCACCATGGGCATTGCCTAAGGCACGAGTGAGTGCATTTACCTCCTGCTTGAGGGTTTCATTCTCAACCATTAGTGAGGCATCACAAGTGAAACCATCACTACTAGATGATGTAGAAGTTAAAGTGCTACAAGAAGGGTTAGTGGGAGCAACAACAATAGGCTTAAAGAAAGATTCATCAATTATATCACAAGTTACGCCTATGTCACATTTCTCAATTACTTTTTCCTTTTGCTCAACAAGATTGGAATGTGCCTTTTTAAGCTTAGTGTGAGCCATGCCAAGCTTCTCATGGGCATCCTCTAGCCTATCATGAGATGCATTGCGCTCAACAAAGGCTTGCTTAAGGGCTTTTAGTTCCTTATGCAAGTCTTTGCATTCCTTTCTTTTGAGATCAAAGTGAGTTTTAACATCTTCAAGCATGTCAATTAGTTCATCTTTAGTGGGTTCATCATCATCATCATCATCACCATCACTATCACTTTCCACTTAGTGGGTTCATCATCATTATCACTTTAAACGTCTCGCCGACTGCTAAGCCAATCAAGCAGAAGTTTCGACGATTCGTGCATGACAAGAAGGAGGCAATTAGGGTAGAAATAACATGGCCCTTAGCAGCCAATTTCATTAAAGAGGTGTATCATCCCAAGCGGCTGGCAAATCTAGTCCTTGTACGCAAAAAGAATAAAGAATGGAGGATGCACGTTGATTATACCAATCTCAACAAACACTGCCCTAAGGACCCCTTCAGCTTACCTCGTATAGACATGGCCATTGATTCCACTACTGGTTGTGAGCTCTTGTGCTTCACCGATTGCTACTCTAGTTATCATTAGATCGCCTTAAAGGAGGAAGACCAGATTAAGACTTCCTTCATCACACCATTCGCTGCCTATTATTACACACCATGTCCTTTAGACTTAAAAACACAGGCGCCACCTATCAGAGGGCCATCCAGCATTGCCTTGCCAAATAGATAGGGCACAACATCAAGGCCTATGTCAATGATGTAGTGGTTAAGTCTAAGACTACTAATGACCTCATCGCCAACCTCGAGGAAACATTCGACAACCTATGAAAATTCTGATGGAAACTGAATCCCACTAAGTGTATCTTTGGTGTTCCGTCTAGTATCCTCTTAGGGTACATCATCAGCTGTTGTGGCATTGAAGCAAATCCCAAAAAAGTATTAGCAGTCACCAACATGACACAGCCGACCTGTGTCAAGGATGTGTAGAAGTTTACGAGGTGTATGGTGGCTTTAAGCCATTTCATATCATGACTAGGCGAAAAAGGTCTCCCTTTCTTCAAGTTGCTTAAAGCCAAGGGGGTTTCACCAAGATGCCTAAGGTCGACAAGGCTTTTGCCAAGCTCAAGCTTTTCCTGACAACGCCTCCGATCATGACAGCACCATAGCCTAAAGAAACCTTATTGGTCTATATCGCGACAACTACTCATGTTGTCAGCACGACCATTGTCGTTGAGCGAGAAGAGGCTAGACACGCATATAAAGTTTAGCGCCCATTTTGCTTCATTAGCAAAGTCCTGAATGAGTCTAAGACTCAGTATCCATAGGTCCAGAAGCTCTTATACACCATCCTGATTACATCCTGGAAGCTCCACCACTATTTCAAGATGTACCACATGGCTATGATTACCAAGTACCCGCTCAGTGATATTCTTCGTAATAAAGAAGCCAATGGATGCATTATCAAATGGACGGTGGAGCTCGGCACATACTCCATCAATTTTAGGTGCCGACAGACAATTAAGTCGTAGGTGCTCACTGACTTCATCGCCTGAGTCGATCGAGATGCAAGCTCCCTTCCCTGGCCGATCGTCCCGAGTACTAGACCATGTACTTTGATGGAGCCCTCAACCTGGATGGCACCACGGTAGGTGTGCTATTCATTTCTCCATCTGGGGATGAGCTCCGCTATGTCCTATGGATCCATTTCTTAACCTCTAACAACACTGCCGAATATGAGGCAACACTTCATGGTCTTTGCATAGCTATCTCCCTTGGTGTTAAATGCCTAATGGTGTACAATGACTCTGTGCTAGTTATTAACTAGGTCAATAAGGATTGGTCCTACACCAGCGAGAAGATGGACGCTTATTGTGCTAAAATTAGGAAACTTGAAGGTAAATTCTACTGTCTCGAATTCCATCATGCCGTTATGATGAGAACGAGGTAGATGACCGACTATCTAAGATAGGGTCAACCAGAGCTCAAGTTCTAGCTAAAGTCTTCATCCAGGACCTCAGGACACCAGTCTATCAAACAAGGGCAAGAAGTTGAGGAACCGCCCCTAGTCGAGCAGCTAGTCCTGGCAGTTCCCATGCCCAGCAATGATTGGAGACAACCATTCATCAAGTACCTAACTACTACAGACATTCTGACTGACAAGACTATAAGATGGAGCACCTTATTTGTCACAACTAGCACTATGTCCTGATTGATGGAAGGTGTTGGTGGTCACTATTGATCAAATACTGACCACCAAATAAAGTCCAAAATGGGATAAATGAACAATCTTTTGACACATATGCCTTTACTATTTACCTAGTTTCACTTGTATTGTAGAAAACATGTTTTGCAGGACTCATATTTGAATACAAGTGGAAAACCAAGCAAAAGGTGCAATTCAGAAAGCGTAATGCAAAAAAGCGCAAAGGAGCCAAGCAAAAGCCCATCCAAAAGCCAAATCTGGACCGAACATCGATGTGGACAAGGTCTAGGCCCACCTAGGAACCGACCACACAAAGGCGGTCATGAGGTAGGCCCACTAGGGTGAGGGCACACCCTAGGTGTGGTCGTACCCCAACTGTCACCTCTCGGGCCCACGCTTCTCTGGTGGTTGCATGCCGCCATGCATAGGCGGTTCCTGGGAGTTTTCTTATTTTCTAGTGCCAAACCGACCAAGCCACTAGTATAAGTAGAGGGGGTGCTCACCATTCTCAACACACAACCATTTGGAGCCAAGCACCTCATTACCATCTCTTATACTCTTTTAGTTTTAGTAGTAATTTTGTGAGCAAGGCAAGAGCTACTTATAGGATCTTGTCTCCTTGGAAGAAGAGTGACATCTTGGTATGAATAATACTATGAAGAGTTCTTCCATAGTCATGCTCTCATATCATTTATCTAGTAGTGCATATGAACAAGATTATAGTTTTCATGTTATAATCATGATATATGAACTAGCACATAGTTTGTATGTTATGATCTTGACATGTAGAACTTTATGCTTAATCATTCATGTGACTTATATGAGTAGAATTAGAGCTAAGTTGAGGTGGCGGTTCATTGTGCCTTCGAGTGTGCCCAAGTTCTTTACCTGTCAATCCGTAGGGTCAGGGACCTAGGGGAATTTGGGTAGTTTCTATGTACGTATGCATGGTGCTTGGGTATGAAGAAATAGGTGAATACATTTCCTACTCCCCAGGTTGAGGGGTAGGCGGTAGGTGGTGACAGCCCTGTCCATCCCTTGTAATCCCTCATGTTCGGGTAGGGTGTAGGAGTCTAAATTGTCACATGAGGTTGCTCATAGACTAGTACTTGGTGGCCTCCCAACCTATCTTATGCTTAGTTCTAGCTCTAACCATGTAATTTATATGATCATCACTTGTTCCTTGCATGGCTATATTGGAACATGTCTGCTCCATGTAGGAACATTCTTTTATTCTTTGCATTCCATTTATCCTTGAGGTTGGCCCAGATGTGTGTCCACTATCCTAAGTTTACCATTTTACCCCTATCATGAATTATGGTCTACTATGCAAGTATGTAATCTTTTTCATGCTCATGCTAGACTCTTATACCTTGCTCTCCTTTGGGAAAATATAAATAATGATACCCTAAATACTTCTAGGTGAAATGCTACAACGATAGATCCATGCACTTACAAATATTTTTTGTAATCATTAAGAACTATCATAGTTGGTATTTCTTGACATCGTCACTAAGGTTAACTCAATCTTAGTGATGGTGTTAAGAAATATCAATAGGCATTTCTAGCGCCATTACCGGTGATGGACTTAAAACCTCCACACTTGGTGATTGCGCTAAGAAATGCCAACAAGCATTTCTGGTGCCGTTTCCAGGGAGGGCACAGGTTAAAGAATCTAGTAGAACATGATCATGAGCACATGCATGTAATGGCAGCCATAGTTTATGCAAGCTAATTCTGCTTGTTTTCTTCCTATTGTGGATGAAAACAGGATAGTGTATGAGTGGTTTTGATCTGCCGAACAACTACATTGATAATCTAGAGGCACTCCTAAGAAAGAGCCGATCTCGTACCGCTTATTCTTCTGCTACTTCACTGACAGTTGAACCAGTCACCCCCGTACCATCCGCTACTACCAAAATGGCCAAGTCACTCTGTGACTACTCCACCCCCGCTGTTGCCAACATGCCCATTGGGCCCACTGTCAACACGGGTACTAGAAACTTTGAGCTATGCACTAGCCTCATCATGATGGTACAGGCAAACCAATTCTATGGTTTGCCAAGTGAGGATGCAAGTGCACACTTGCAACACTTCTTGGAGCTGTGCGACACCATAGTCATCAAAGACATTGCACCAGCCAGCATCAGGCTCTGTCTATTTCCCTTCTCCCTTGCAGGGAAGGCAAAATAGTGGTTCTATAAGGAGAAGGAATGTGTCAGTACTTGGGATAAATGTTCCGCGGTGTTCCTCATGAAAATTTTCCCCATGGGTAAAACCAATGCCCTAAGGAGGAAAATTTCAAACTTCTAGCAATCATCACTCGAATCCATCCTTGAGGCATGGGAAAGGCTCTAGGATTACATCCAGGCCTACCCACACCATGGAATGGAGAATTGGCTCATGCTCCAAAACTTCTATGAGGGGCTTATGCCCATGTCAAAGGGGCACGTAGATGCCACTACTGGAGGAGCATTCCTTTCCCTAACCATCGTTGATGCCACATATCTCATCGAGAAAATGGTGGCCAATCAGAGTTGGGGAGAGGAACACAAGCAACAAAATGGCATGCATACCATGGAGGAGATGGATATGCTTGCCACAAAAATAGACTTGTTACTATCAAGACTGAACAAAATGGCCCATGAGAAGGAAGTCATGAAGGCCACTGTTCAGGCCACAGACTCGTAAATGACTTACGAAGTCTGTGGTGAAGTCGGACATTTGAGGAACAACTGTCCCAAAACCCATGAAGTCGCTGCCTACATCAACAACGGGTTCTAACAAGGTAACAATAACGTGTGGAACAACCAGTCCCACCTGCAAGGAGGTAATTTGAACCTTAACTCAAATTACAATTCGAATCAACCATCCTTGAAAGACTTGGTCCTAGGCCAAGCTAAAATAAATGAAAATCTCACTAAAAAGCTTATGTTTAATGATAAAATGATTGAAAATATTAATTCAAAACTTGAAAATTTATCCTCCTCAGTAAAAATCCAACTAAGTTAGGTGTTTCCTGTTGTTCCTCCTCCTCTTCTTCGTTGAACTCCAAAAGGGTTATCCCTTCGGACGTTCCTATATGCATGAGCTTGAAATAAGATATCACGAATGCATATATGATGACATGTATAATATGATATGATGATATGAATGCATCCTCATAAGTATTTTCAATAGCATTGCATTAAGGTGATAATAAGTTACATTTACTTTTACTGAGTAGGTGCATATCTCTTCTCTAGTAAGTTAAACAAACACTTATGTAAATCATTTTCTGGACTACTAAGACAGCAGCCACTTGTTTTGATCATAACTGGAGTTATACACATAAAACTAATATGATTGTTGACATTCTGGAAATATTATGAAATTTCCTACAACTTTATTTTAATCATCTCAAAGTGATTCAGCGTCTAGGTCAAACAATTCAATCTTTCAGATCTGTCCAGAGAGCAAGTATTTCTAACAGCAGACTTTTAATAGCCATAATTCTTAAACCATAAGGCATATAACTATGAAAATTCAACACAAGGTAGATAAATAAGTTATCTACAACATTGTCATTAACCATATTTATAGAAAAGATCATTATCATCCTGAAATCATCACCACAATAGAAACTATACATGCCACCATCTAGTTGAATTATAAGGCAATAATTAACTAGCTACCTATAGACAAATACTTCTAAGCCTCACTAATAGTATCAACAGATTATATGCATCACACACACCATAGAAAACATCATGGTTAAGCCTAACTAAGTTTATTTATATTCATTTATTAATTTCCTTAGATAATAAGGTGATTTAAAGGATAAATATTTCTATTCCTTAATAAATTCTAAGAAAATTATAGTAGCCTACAAATAACAGTTAGTAGTCTACTACACAAATTTCATGTCATTTGGATAAGTATAGCTACCTCTACAAAAATGACAAGTTATATAGGCTTAATTTAGTAAAAAATAGTTTAGGATAGTGAAAAGTGTCAAGCAATAGATTTAATATTTTTATTACTTACCTCCTAGCATATAAATACTATCAAAAAATTTGTATGATCATATGTTATGTGTTTTTACCCCAATTAATTTCACTAGAAACTAGCAATTAATTAGAATTAAATAGGAAGACCATATTTCAATTATTCTTACTATAGGTTTAGTATTTTTCCTAGCTAGAGAATGACAACATAATACCATCAAAATTGGAATCACAATTTTATCACCTTCCTAGCTCAAGTTATGCAATTTACAAGCCAGAAACTATTTTAAAAGCACTTATATTACTCAATTTAATTCACCCACAAAAATACTCTAAATAGTAGTTTTGATATTTTTATAAAATAGTACACTTCAATATGAAACCAACAAAATTTGTTTCACCCTATTTGGACACTCCTAGCTCTAGATATGAATTTTTGAAGTTTGCATTCAAATCTATGAAAATAAATCCCGAAAATAATTTAAAAATTGACTGACAGCTAGGGCCGCATGTCAGCGACACAGAACAGAGGCGCGGCTTGACCAGTGAGAAGCTCATCGAATGGTGAGGTCACCAATGATGAGGTTGGCACCAACATGTTCCCCATCCTATTCCACACCAATAGGTACTCTTGGCTTTCTCGGAGGATTACCGGAGCAAGCTCGCCGGCGAGCATGGCGGCTCGGCGGCGGCATGCGGTTGTGCTCTGGCCATCCTCAGCAATGGCATGGCTAGGCAAGCACGTCTATAGCATCTACAAACTCTAGCAGAGCTCTATGGTGTGGATCGAGTAATGGTGAAGCGGCAGTGAGCTCTGGCCACAGTGCATGGCGGCAAGTCAGCGCACAGAGCACGGTAGTGGTGTCACCGTTCCTGATGAGATGGCAGCCAAAGGTAGGTCTCCATCAATGGCAAAGGTGCAACACCTCTAGATGACATGATAATGGGTACCAGAGCGGGCTAGGGGCACCCAGTGAAGTCAGCTATGGCTGAGCGCGTGCTTGCAGCCATGGCGGACGCGCACGGCGGCGGCACAGTGTTCCCGCGTGACTACGGTGGTAGTGGTTAAACAATGACGACATGTGCATCTATGGCCTAAGGTGATGGTAGAACTAGGGAGAAGGAGGTAGGAGGAGCGGTGGAGAAGGTTGGCCATGGTGATCACAGAGCTCAGTGGCGCTCCATGGCCATGGCGGCGACGATGACACATAATGCGGCCTTACCCTTGCTCGATTGGTGGTGCTAGCGGGTCAGTAAGGTGGAGGAGGTGGTGGCAGAGCTATGTGCACAAGCTATTGCACAATGGCATGGTGGTAGTAGTGAGCGAGCTTGGTAGAGCTGCGATAGCGATAGCGGCGCTGTGGTTCCGCATGGGCACGACTGAAGGTGAGGCAGAGAGAGGGCGAGAGAGCAAGAGTGAGTCAGCACGATGGCTTCACCTCTCTTATCTCCCCCTGCTGACCCGACCCGCTGGACCGATGCCGGCATGCTACCGCCATGCGACTGGCCATGGCCTATGGTCGGTGGGCCATGACACCACGCTGCCCCGGCCGGTTTTAGGCCTACCACCAACGACTTGACAACACAAGTTCATGTACTTGTAACTCCTAATCTGTGGCGATTTAGCAAAAACTTCCTTAATAACAATTGTAGAGTGACGTGAGATCTCCAACTTTGCTTTAGAAACCATCATCTAATTCTCACCTGGTTTACAAACTACATTATTCCAAAGTGAGGTACTTTGAAACTAAAAACGGTTTCAACACGGAAAATTTCTTAAGTCACAAAACAACATTTTATTGATACTTGTGAGCTCTATTTGACCATGTTAGACACTGAATTAGCTCATGACCCTTAAATAAATTTTGTTACCCATGACAAGAACTACAACTTTTATTTAGGTCACATAGCCATGCAAAAACTCTAAGCTACTGTTCAACTTTGGTCAAACTAGTATCATCAAAATGGCATTTCAAATGAAACCAACAAGTAGAAGCAAATTTGGTATATGTTATGAATATAAATATTGTTCTGTTTACCATCCTAGATGTGTCTAAGGTGTTTTAATGACCTCACAACCATCTCATACAATGGTCATACATGATTGGAAGCATAAGCATATATATAATCAACATTTCATGTGATAATGTATAAGAATGAGGTGAAATTTCATATGCTCATGTTCATGAAGGCTTGGATGATGCTTGTGCTCATGAAATGCAAGTGCCAAATGCAAAGCTTAACACTAGAGTGTTATAGCTGCCGCCGCTGCTCCTACCTCCTCCAACTTCCCTCCGCCCATCCAGCAGCCACATCTCCTTTCCCTTGCCGCGCCTCGCCTTCCACGCTCCTCGCCGTGGTCGCTCAGTCGCTGTTTCCCCCACCGTTGCTAGAGTTGTGCCTCTATGCGCCGTGCATGCACGGGCTAGGCCACCTTGGGTCATCTTTGACCAAGCTGAGCAGCCCTACGTATGCGTGAGGTCCCTACGGTGCTCCACCGTCTCTTCCCTACCGCTAGAGCTCTGCTAGCACCCTATTCACTAGGAGCTGTCGCTGGGTTGCCACCTGCACCCATGGCCTAGGGAGCCACGGTTGGCCTTCAGGCCAGGCCAAGGCCACCCACGAGCGCTTCCCACCATTACATGGCCATGACCCTTCCCCACCATTGTCGGCCACCACCCGCCAAGACCAGCCGGCCCTGTCGGCCTTCTCTGCTTTACTCAATGAGAAGAAGATAAAGGGGGACCTTGTGCAACAATAGAAGAAAAGACAGGGGTTGAAATGAACAACGGTGACTTAGAGGAATAGTATAGAGAAGGACCTGTTCGTTGGAATTTATTTTCGTGGAAGTTCAGGGGCCTCGATGCAATTGTGTTTTCCTTTATTGCATTTATTTGGCTAAAACTTTGGAAAATCATAATAAATCATACAAAAATCATAAAGTAGCAAATGAGGACTTTTTGGAATCATTGAGAGTAGATCTATGTAGTAGAATCATAATGTGATATGTGTTAGTAGAAAGTTTTTGCTCTTTTTATTTATTCTTGTAAAGTGGTTGACTTATATAAACATGGAATAATGTATTGGTGATAATTGGAGAGTTGTAGTTATTTTCCTAAGCTTTCCAAAATGTTAGAGAACACCCTTTTTGGTGGTCTAGAACTCCAGTTATAGTTGTTTAAAGTAGAATGGCATATTTCTGTCCAAATCTGGACAGAGATGCCTTCTTGGTGTTGTTTGACCTTGTTAGTTGTAGAATCATCTTAAAATGACATTGATAAAGTTATAGATAACTCAATAACATTTCTATAAAGTTAAAAGTCATGTTTACTAAATGTCTAGAACTCCAATTATGCATTTCTGAAGTTACTATCAGTTTTCTATCCTTAGTTGTATAAGCTCTGCTTCATGATGTATTTTGACTTTGTTATTTATTGAATCAACTTTTCGTGTTAATAACAAAGTTTTAGCTAATTTCATTAGCTTTCCAAAAAGTCTTGAATCACACTTTTTGCATGCTTAAAACTCTAGGTATGATTAAAACAAGTGAATGTGGTGTTGCTATTCAGAATCTGTGTTTGTACCTAAAATTGTTTGCTTCACCTTGCTTTGCTTTGTGTGTTGCTAGGTGTGGCTCCTGCCTTTGATGGTGTTAAGTTAATATACCTAAAACCTGGTGAAACTTGTGTCATGCTTGGTGCTACCTTCTTTGCTATCCTAGCATGATAGGTTGTGGGATGTTTAATTAAGTAACATGGAGTGCTTATATATGTTCAGTGTAACTTTGTGCTTGTATTGAATACTTTTATGTGAGGCATCTCATATTGCCATTCTTTGCATTCATGAACTTGTATTGTTGCATCTCATCTAGGTACTGCTAGATGCACCATTTGAAGGACGTGATGATGGAGTCGAACTAGAAGATGGTGTTGGTGTACCTATCCCGAAGATGGAAGGACCCCTAGAGTACATGCCTAAACAGGAGATGCTCACCAAGTGAGTGTCGTCTAGCAAACACTAACCTTGTGTTGGATCCCAGGCAAGCCCCGAAGCATTGCTAAGCACTCTAAGCCCTGAAACAAATATCACTTGAGTCCTTTATGTTTGATGCATTAGGTTATAAGAGTTGATTGAAACTACTTGATGCATAGAACTACCTTGTCTAGAAATATACCTTGAACCCTATGTAGGTCCAGGATGGAATGTATGCTTAGCAATGCTTAGACCGGTAGAAGTCAGGGTGATTTCCTGTCACCTGCGAGATATAGGTGGATACCAAAGCACGGTTGGCTATATTTGCTATCCTAGGAAATAACCATGTGTTGATAAATAAAAGGAGAACCGGGCAGGATTGTGATAGAGAAGCAACAAGGCATGAAGGTCTTGGTGCCTATTTATCCCTGTCTGTGTCAGCTAAGGACCGATTCATTGTACGTCCTCATGTCATGTTGAACGCATGCCTAGCACTTAGTTGGCTAGATAAGTCATTCTGACCACAAAGCCGAGTAGCACAACTCAGGCCAGGACCCGGTAAGTGAAAGTGCGCACACTAGAGGCAGTAAGGATGTGCGGGGATCTAGTGGCATGAGTCTAAGGGTAGGCCTGGGCCTGAACTTCCTGGTAGACTGGTAGTTTCCCTAAGTGTGAGGCGCTGATCGGACCCATGACTGTACCTGAGTTGTACCAAAGGTGACCTAAGACTACCTTGGCCTAGGTATGTCTGGGTTTGCATTAGGAATAACTCCCCAGTTGGTTGGAATCTATTCAAGTCGTCATCTCTCCCGGATAGTGAGAACTTGACTAAGCAGCGGACAACATAGCATTAATTCATGGAATTTAATAGTTATGATGAATATGAAAATGTTACACCATATATGGTTACTAATGCTTGTTAGCTTAATCACAAGATTGCTCTAGTGCAGGTGCTAATCTAGAGATGAATAGCTATAATTAACTTGGTTACTGAATTATAAAATGTATAGCTCAACTAGTGGCTTTTATGCAAAATTTTGTCAAGCTAGCTCCACCTATAAAGCCTTACATACTCCTTGGTGTCACTTTATTTCTAGTTTATGATAGTTAAGTCTAGCTGAGTACATTTGAGTACTCAGGGTTTATCCCACCATGTCACAGGTGAAGTTCTCAGCCTGCTGAAGATGGTGGCTAACCGCCGATGGGCTCGGTGACTCTATCTTTATTTCTCATCTATATGCTTTTATCAGATGATGTCACTTATGCTAGCAATGTATTTGGAACTTATATTATTGTAATCATTTGAAAGCTATGTTGTTTTCACTAATTGGTTTTGGAACTCAAACTTGTACTATTATTTGTGAACCCATTTGTAATATTATTTCCACTACAACTTTGTGTATGTGATGTGTATTTGCTTAATCATGCGATCTTGGTTATGATGTTGATTTACTGAGGTCATGCGTGACACTCAGCGAACTACTAGGTTTATATAAGTGAAAGGATGTGCACATCAACATGTTAAATGGGACAACCGTACTCTCCCCATATACCGCATGCTGACATCTTGCGGTCATGCCACTATGATGATGAGTGGCATCTTACCTTGGGCGTAGAGGCAGTTGATCCATACATTACCACTCAAGTGAATGGCATCCATACAATAGCACGCCGTATGGACGACGAAAATAAAAACCCCTAGTTAGTACTTAATAAGCTGCCTAAAATCCTTAACTGGGCATAAAGGAAAGTGATCACTAGCACACTTTAGATTCAAACTCTAGGTTTTAAACACCTATATATGGAGCTATAAGTGGCTAGAAACTGGATTTTGGAAAACAAAAACCTTAGTGTTTAAATACACATGTGGCAATTAATGTTGAATCTTGCTCTGATGTCAGCTGTAGCAGAACCGACCAATTTATAAGAGTACAAGTACATTTGAGTACTCAGGGTTTATCCCACCATGTTGCAGGTGAAGTTCTTGGCCTGCTGAAGATGGTGGCTAACCGTCGGTGGGCTCTATGACTCTATATTTATTTCTCATCTATATGCTTTTATCAAAGGATGTCACTTATCCTAGCAATGTATTTGGAACTTATATTATTGTAATCATTTGAAAGATATGTTGTTTTCACTAATTGGTTTTGGAACTCAAACTTGTACTATTATTTGTGAACCCATTTGTAATATTATTTCCACTGCAACTCTATGTATGTGATGTGTATTTGCTTAATCATGTGATCTTGGTTATGATGTTGATTTACCGAGGTCCTGCGTGACACTCGGTGGACTACCGGGTTTATATAAGTGAAAGTATGCTCACGTCAACATGTTAAACTAGGACAACCGTACTTGATCTTGTATAAATTGGGTAGTTCTGTCATAGGAACCTATCAAACAATTATCTATATGATTTGTACTAGCCACTGGCTCCCACCCTTTGCTTTGCGTTTGCTTTGTGGTGGTGGAATGCAAGGGTAGAGCAAAAGACCTATTTGTGGTTATAGTTTCCTATGTGAGTATGTCAAGTTTTAATAATAATTCATCAAGTTTTAACCCATCTCATCCATATGTCCTCCTATCCCATCACACACATCTCACCACTCTCACACTCTCTAGGTGACAAGGATGACTCCCGCTTGTACCTTGACTCATGGGCCAAAGCCAAAAACCAACACAAGAACATAGGGGGAGAGAAGAAAGGACTCCACTCACTAATCATGGGAAATGTAGGTCATAGGAATGTCCATGTTCGAGGACGCGGCTATATGTATAGATCGATCAACTCTGTAGAGCGTGTACACCTAGAACCACAAGATCACCATCATGGTAGTGCCCCACCTAGGCTAATACCGACTGCCTCCCAACCGGTATGTTGCCATCCTACCATTCAGCCCTAGGCCACCCTGGAGTCCACCGGCACGCTAAGACTGTGAGACATAGTATCGGGCCCCTAGAGGTCACTACGCTATCTTATGAGGGTGTGGACCATATGCCCGTACCTCCCTACACTATCCACTTCCAACCTAGTAGTAATGGCACCATCCTAGTTGGTCGGGTAACTATCCCCCACCCATTCAGGAGCAAGTGGTGTGTACGTAGGTCTTATGATCCGGTTCTCTCGACATACCAATCCTTAGGGGGATCGGATAGAATATTTTCTCAAAGGGGATAACCAACACCCCGTCCTTCGAACGGCACCTCCATCCTAGGGCTTCATCCCACAAAGACACTCCACTCTGGGATCTTCTTGTCTCACATGCACCCGCCATAGGTACCTCTCATAGGGATGCCCAGGTCGCACCCCTTCGGCAAGACTTGTGCAACGATTCATCATACGATCCTACCCAATCGACTCAACCCTCACCACACACCCAAAACACACACCAAGATCTCCTCGGTTGTTACCACATTACTGGCACCTAGTGCCTTAACCACTCACATACAATCCTCCACCAAGAATCACATCACAGATATAATGCATAGTAGAAGCAGTAGCAAGTAAGTAAGCGAACGTCTAACCTAACAGTGGGTGTGTAGGGGTATAGGTTGCGACAAGGTAATGTCTCACAAGCAATTATACCATGCAACCTATCATAGATAATTTGCACCTCGATAGCTTAGACCATTGACAGGAAGCTCAACTGCTGGTGCCATCTATAGATCGGTCCATAAAAAGGGAATCAGTAGACTAGAAAAAGATAAGCCATGCATAAAAAGATGCAAGGTCGGTACATATAACCAAAAAAGACAAGTTCCACTCCTATTTCTACTGTCCAATCCTAAGGGTCTTGTCCAAGGGTCAAGTATGGCTCTAATACTAACTGAAATGATCCCAATTTCCTTGAAGGGAAATTCAAAGATTCAAAGTATAACGTGATAGTCCCAGGTGATCATCCCATCACATTATCAAATAACAGTCGATATCATAGTCATACATCGAATTCCTATCTTAAAGAGAGTACAAATAAAAAGGTTTACTCATTATTACATTGCCACTTGATAGAGTCACTCAGAGCATATAGCATCTAGAATAGCATCAAGTAGAAAGGCAGCGGGTGCCGACTCCATCTTCTCAACCAAACTTGAGCGTAGGAACAAGACCTCTAATCCCCACAACCATCTCCTTAGTAGTCGTACTCAGGCTCAGAACTAGTCAAACAATTATCTGTATGATTTGTACTGGCCACTGGCTCCCACCCTATGCTTTGTGTTTGCTTTGTGGTGGTGGAATGCAAGGGTAGAGCAAAAGACCTATTTGTGGTTGTAGTTTCCTATGCAAGTATGTCAAGTTTTAATAATAATTCATCAAGTTTTAACCCATCTCATCCATACGTTCTCCCATCCCATCACACACATCTCACTACTCTCACACTCTCTAGGTGACAAGGATGACTCCTCGTACCTTGCCTCATCGGCCAAAGCCAGAAACCAACACAAGAACCCAGGGGGAGAGAAGAAAGGACTCCATTCACTAATCAAGGGAAGCGTAGGTCATAGGAATGTACATATATGAGGATGCGGCTATACGTATAGATTGATCAACTCTATAGAGCGTGTACACCTAGAACTATAAGATCACCATCATTGGTGGTGCCCCACCTAGGTTGATACCGACTGCCTCCCAACCGGTATGGTGCCATCCTACCACTCAGCCCTGGGCCACCCCTAGAGTCCACTGGCACGCTGAGACTATTAGACATAGTACCAGGCCCTAGAGGTCACTATGCTATGTTAGGAGGGTGTGGGCCATATGCCCATACCTCCCTACAGTATCCACTTCCTGACCTAGTAGTAATGGCACCATTCTAGTTGGTCGGGTAGCCGTCCCCACCCATTCAGGAGCGAGTGGTGTACGTAGGGTCTTATGATCCGGTTCTCTCAATATACTAGTCCTTAGGGGGACCAGACAGGATGTCTTATCAAAGAGGATAACCAACACCTCGTGCCTCGATGGCACCTCCATCCTAGGGCTTCATCCCACAAAGACACTCCACCCTAGGATCTCCTCGTCTCACATGCACCCGCCATAGGTGCCTCTCGTAGGGGATGCCTAGGTCGCACCCCCCGGTAAGATTCATCCAACAACTCATCGTAACATCCTGCCCAATCGACTCAACCCTCACCACACACCCAAAACGCAAGCCAAGATCTCCCCAGTTGTTACCACATTATCGGCACCTAGTGCCTTAACCACTTACATACAATCCTCCACCAAGCATCACATCACAGATATAATGTGTAGTTGAAGCGGTAGCAAGTAAGTAAGCGAGTGTCTAACCTAACATGGGTGTGTAGGGGTATAGGTTGTGACAAGGTAATGGCTCACAAGCAATTCTACCATGCAACCTATCATAGATCATTTTCATAAAAGTAAAGCACTAGCATCTACATTGTAGCATGTCTAATAGGATTCTACAAGGTTGGTGGGATGTGGCACCTGGCAGGTTGTCTCCAAGCTCCTCAGTGTAGTTGGGGTCATGCTCCTTAGTCTGTGGTTCCTCTAGGTCTATCAAATGAGACATAGCCATGATAAGCGACTCCTATAGATGATCACAAAGAAGCAACAGAAATTCAAAAGATCCAAATGCACTCAAACACAAGCCTATGCTGTAGAGCTCATTTTTAGAAAAATTTGGACACTGGTTTCATATTTTTCTAAGTTCGTATGAATTTTCTAAGTTTAAATCATTTTCTAGAAAAGAAAAAATTAGATTAACCAGAGGCTGACATGTGGCAGGGCTGCATTTGGCCAAGGCGATAGAGTCACTGATAGGTGGGCCTAGTCAATAGTTAGCATTGATCGGTCAATGGTCAACATTGACTAGGCTCAATGGGCTGGGTCATTGGCTGGTCTGGGCCAGGCCAAGCCTAGACACGTGGCGATCGGCCAGGCTAGCCATGTGGCATGTGCGGGCCTCTACTACGCTTGGTCCATGGGGTCGGCTCATGGTGCACGCGAGGCTGGTTCCACAATGGAGCAGGTTCATTCACCCCTCTCTCTCCTTGGCTCATGGTGGAACGTGCCCATAGCACTGCTGTCTCCTCCTCCTCCCTCCTTCTCTCTCTCGAGGTGGCGCTTCCACCAGCGGCGAGCTTGCTTGGTCGAGCGATATGATGGCCAAGCAGGGCAACCAAGGGCATCCACATCATCATGGCTTTGAGTCAAATGCGCTGAGGGCTAAAAGGCGGTGGCTTGGGGTTCTAAGCAACCGAGAATGGTGGCCCGGTGGCTCACGGTGGCACGGGGATGGCGGTGAAGGCGTCTAGGGCTTGGCATGGCTTCGGTGGGGGTCCTTCTGCTTCCTAGGTGCTCTAGTGAGCAAGGCTCGGGCACTAGGCATGGCTCTTAGGGCTTAGGCGGGGCTAGCCATGGTGGTAGCGGCTCGACGGTGACAGCGGGCTATGGAGAGAACTCTACGGTCTCAAATAGAGCCAAAGGTGGCTCTTTTTCCTTCAATTGGCATCACTAGAGAGCCAAAGGGCTCACTGACGATGACTAACAAGCACAGCAGAGTCTATTTCGCTATGAGGGCACGCAACAAAACTTCGACTGAGCACATGGCCTCGATAAACCAAGGCAAGATGGGCGCTTTTCCTTCAACCGACTAGACGGTAGGGTGCATGGGGTCACAGCAAACATCAACGGCCCCTTCTCATGACACGAGGTAGCCTGGATCATCAGGAATGTCCTTGACATGGCGGTGCTCTGACTTGCTGCTACGCCAGTGAGGCAGTCATGGGCTACAGCATCTAGGCCCTCTATGGACAAAACATGGGTGCTTTGGTGGCTACTCATCCAGGCGAGCCCCATCTGTGATGGTTTGGAAACCGCTACTAGCCTATTGCGGCCGGAACATGGTGGTGCCACGGGTGGCCTTGGCTATGGCGACCATGCGGTGTGTGGCAAGGACACACTAGTGTTCCCGAGCACCTGAGGCTTAGCAAGGCCGAGTTCTTGGCCATGTACATGCTCCGGCATGTGTGGTGTGGTGTAGAGCCTAAAGGCTCAACCTTTGCCTCTCCTAGGTGGAGAGAACGTAGCGGCGATCATGGCGATCATGCGATGGTGGATAGGAGGGGATCAGGGTTCACTGTCGAGCATGGGGGTGCAGGCTAGCCATGTAGTGATGAGGTGGGGCTATGGCGAGGTGGTGTAGTGTTATGCCAAGCAGCTACGCTGACATAGCCGATCGGGGTGGCGTCTCTAGCTCCAGCAGCGACTCCATGGCGGCGATCAGCTCTGGTGGGTGGCGCTTCTCCCCTCTTCCTTCTTCTCCTCCCTTCTCCTCCTCTTCTCTGGCTTGGTGTGGCTGGTGAAGCCACCAGTGATGGTGGGGAGGATAGGAGAGGGGCTAGGGCAGTAGGGAGGGGTGTTTTATACCCCAAGCTCACCCATGGCGGGTGGTGGATGGTGGGGAAGGGTAGAGGGGGTACTTGTAGGGCCAATACTGGCCTCTAGGCTAGGGTTTTGGGAGCGTAGAGTGATCACACGGGCATTGGTGTTCCCAATTTGAGCGGTGTCTGGTCAAAAAGGGGTCGTAGTGGGGTCAGGGTTTGGAGCCATGGCGGTGGGAATCAGTAGTGGTGCTGGCGTGATAGGGGGAAGGGTCTGGTTTGTCCGGGGATAATGGATGTGGTGTCCATCGGTGCATTAGTGCCCAACGGCCCAAGAACGGGCGGTGAGGATGCGAGGCGGGGCCTCAAATGCCTGCTCCGGCGAGATGCTCTGCCTGGCAGCTCATGGCAGGGAAAAGCATAGGAGGGGGAAAGAGCGAGGGGGATGACAAGGGGGTCCCACAGGCCTCGCCTGTTGGTTCAACCGGTGAGAGAGGGAGCAGGGGCGCGACGGACGGAAGCTAGGCCACGCATGCGCACGCCTATGGGGAGAGCTGGGCCATGAAGCTGAGCTGGCTTGGGTAGCTTGGGCTGCTTTGGCCTTTGCAATTTCCCTACTTTTCTTAATCCTTTTCTATGCACACTCACCATGCATGGGTTTTGTTAGAAAAAAATTAAGTTCAGATTTTTGGGTTATTGGAAAACATGGGTTGTTACATGCTCCCTCGAGGGGATGTTGTGGTCATGAAGGAAGAGAAGGAGGAGGTCATAACGAGCACTGCGGGGATTGATGCCTTGGTCCCTAGAGGGGCTTGTGTCAAATGCTCCGCCGCAGGCGGTTATCGAGCTCTCCAATAATGAATCGGAGGGTTTGATTGCTTCCTTTGCTACCGTCAGCAGTGCTAGTCCCTCTGACGCCGACCCCTCTACTTCTTGGGTCACCACCCTTCCTAACACTGAGTCATGACTTAGAGTTTGCTCGCCTGCTCTCTACGGAGTTAAACTGGGAAGAGATTCCTAGCGATAGGGAGCAAGCCCAAAAACTCTTCGTCGAGCCAAACCGGGAAGCCCTCTGAACTTTGGGTGACAAAGCTTTGGTGGACCTAGTTAGTGATGATGAGGACGTCAACGAGGGCGACGCTGGTGAGGGCAAAGAAGCGGCCACCCCAGGCGACAAGGAGGAGGAGGGTACCGTGACAATCAATGGGCTATCGAAGCAGTCCTCCACCAAGGCCTGAGCTTGATGACGATCACCTTGGTTGGGCTCTTTTGTCCACTGTATCATAAGGAGCTCGTCCTTGTGGATCGGGATTTGTTTAGGCCCAACTCGGTGTTTGGTATGAGAATAATTAGTTTAGGGTATTGGAATACTCCTTTTGTAATTCCACGTTTCAGCGAGGTTTATTAATGGAGAAAAAAAACTTTTGTCAGTCTATTTTTGCATTTTAATGTTTTGCACATTGTCTGCATAGCAATAGTCTGATCATAGCTTGTATCTCCATCATCTTTGATTAAATGAGCTAATCTATCTATCCTAAGCTGGTCAGGCTTTCCTAGATTCTCACTTGCTTACCGAAGATGCTGCTATTTTTTCTCTTTTACATAGATCATCAGGTTTGGACACTTTAGCTTGGCATGACTTGGTAAAATTTTGGACTAGTGAGTATGTATATGGTAGCCCCTGACTCTTTATCTGAATTTGAGATTCAGATGAAGAGTAAAGACTAGTAGGGAAATTTTTAGCAGCTTTGTTGCTCTTTTTATCTGGTCAATTGAACGAAAACCTAAATAAAAGAGCAACGATCTGCTTGAAGAACTATCAAAAAATAACCAGGGTAGCCCCCGAGCCTTAGGTTGTATTGACAACGGGCTCATATGAAGCTACCAGCAGGCTCCAGCCCCCGAGTATATCAATTCTAAAGGGGCAAGATATTAAACCGAACATATGTAAGAAATATTGACTGAATTATTGCAAAATTTTGAAATAATACTTATCTTTAGACATAGAAACATTGTAGTTGGTCTATATTCCATGTATTCAGGAGTATATCACCGTCGATTTTAGCCAATCTATAAGCCCTGGGCAGGCTATCTCAACTACGATGTACGGTCCCTGCCAAGGGGAAGACAATTTGGTTTTGTCCTTTGTATGTTGGTCCTTTTTTAGTACTAAATCCCTGATGCTTAATGCCCGACTGTGCATATGGTGGTTATGATATTTTCGAAGGGACTGCTGATATTGCTGTACTCGATAAGAGGTTCTATCACGCTCTTCCTCAAGTAGCATTAAGTCAAGATCACGACGCTCAGGTTCTTCATCTTCGGAGAACATCAATACATGTGGCGACTTAAGTCGTATATCTAACAGGAGTACTGCTTCTACACCGTACACAAGGAAGAATGGGGTTTCACCTATAGCATAGCTAGATGTCAGTGCGCATTGACCATAATACTATTGGGACTTCTTGTACCCATTTTTTGTCATAAGCATTGAGCTTGTCAAAAATTTGGGTCTTAATCCCTTGCAATATTATACCATTTGTTCGTTTGACATTTTCGTTGGTCATCGGGTGGTTTACTGAAGATCGAGGATGCTTTATCCCATAAGCAACACAAAAAATCTCAAACTTATTGCTTATAAATTGTGTTCCACTATCCGATATCAATCGCTTAGGTATGCCAAAAATCATTACTTTACCATGCAAGAATTTGACTTTGTTTTCCTTGTTGATACGTCCGACCGACTCTGCCTCAACCCATTTAGTAAAGGTGTCGATGGCAATGATCAGGAACCTATATCCTCCTTGGGCTTTTGGGAATGGTCTAAGTATGTCAATACCTCATGTAGCGAATGGACAAGATAGTGGAATTGTATTCAATGCTTGGGCTGGCCGGTGTATTTGCTTTGCAAAAAATTGATATGATTCACAAGTTCTAACTAGTGCGGTGGCGTCTTTGAGAGCTGTTGGCCAGTAAAATCCTTGTCAAAAGGCTTTTCCTACCAAGGCTCGATGAGAGATATGGGACCCACAGATTCCTCGGTGGATGTAGTGGAGCAAACTAATGCCCTCGGTCTGTGTGATACATTTGAGAAGAAACCCATTACAGGCCTCATTTGTAGAGGATACTGTCTACCATTGTATAGAGCATGGCTTTACGGCTGGTTCATTCCATATCTGCACCATCAACCAGAGTATCTTGGTTTGTGAGGTATGCCTAGATTGGATCCATCCAGTTCTCTCCGTTTCTAACTAGAGCGACAGCATGAGCCAAATCGCCTAGCATAGACTTCACAAGGAATTGGCTGTGTATTGCCTCATCGCTTGACTAGTCAAGCAGTGGGGTTTTTACCCAACCTTGAGATTAGAATAGAGGGTTTCTCAAGCACTTTGACCAGAACGTCTCCCAGTAGGTGCTGTTGTGAAGCTGCTCAATTGGCCAAAGAGTTGGCATCAGTATTATATTTGTGGGGGATATATTGGACTTTGAGTCCATCAAATTTTGATTCTAACCATTGATATGCATGTAAATCTGAGGCCATGCTCTCATTCGTTGCTCGATATCCTTTGGATATTTGTTGGGTGACTACTTCTGAATCCCCTTTCATAAGTAGCCTTTGGATTCCCAAGGATATGGCAATTCATAAACCTGTTAACAGGCCCTCATATTCAGCAATATTGTTGATTGGACTTGGGTTAGTAAAATCAATTTGAATTGCGTACCTTAGAGCATCTCCCTCTGGTGATACCAGGACAACTCCAACCCCCACTGCCGTTTTTACATTTCACACCAGTCGTAAAACATGAGCCAATGCTTGGGGTTCTGCGCTGCCTCTTTAGGTTCGGGGTTTATCCACTATACAACAAAATTAGCTAGAGCCTACGATTTGATCATAGTTCGGGGTACAAATTATATGTCATATTGTCCTAGCTCTATTGACCATTGGGCAATCCTACCGATGGCATCTCTATTATGCACAATGGTGTCCGAGCGGATAAGATGAAACCACTTTGATCTTATGACTCAAGAAATAATGCTTAAGCTTTTGAGAAGACATTAGTACACCACAGAATAGTTTTTGGATATTAGGGTACCAGGATCAGGCATCATGTAGGACTTCACTTATGAAATAAACCGGGTGCTGCTTCATGGATTTCCCTTACTAACGCTCAAACACCAGGACCGCACTAACAACTTTGGGGGTTGCTGCTACATATAAGAGAATGACTTCGCCATCCTTTGGAGCCACGAGGGTCAGTAATTGTTTCAAGTATTGCTTGAATTTCTAAAATACTTCCTCAGCCTATTCATCCCATTGGAAACCATCATGTTTATGTAGCAATCTATAAAATGGCATACCTTGTTCACCTGACTTGGATACGAATCCCAACTCAGGGCTGCCATCGTTCTAGCTAATTTCTGGACTTCCTTGTGACTGCGTGGAGACTACATATCTTTGATCTCCTTGACCTTCTTGGGGTTGGCCTCGATGCCACGCTGAGACACCAAGCACCCAAGTAGCTTACCCGAACAAATGCCAAACATGCATTTATCAGGAATGAGCATCATTTTGTTCTTACGTAAATTGTTAAAAGTTTCATTTTGATCGGTGATTAGATCACCACTGGATTTGCTTTTAACAACAATATCATCTATATATGCTTTGACATTGCGGCCGATCTAGCCTTCTAGAACAATATGAACACATTTATGAAACGTAGAACCAGCATTCTTTAGGCTAAAAGGCATCTTAATATAATAGTATACACTGAAAGGAGTTACAAATGCAGTTTTTTCCTCATCATCTATGCACATGCTAATTTGGTGATACCCCAAATAGGCATTTAGAAAACATAGCAATTCGCATCCGAAGGTTGAATCTACAATTTGATCTATCCTCGGAAGGGGATATTCCAGCAGCGCCCCCACTAGCCCGCTCCCTCCTTTGAATTTGGGCCTTGGCCCTAACCGTGGTCGCAACGCCGGCCCACGCCCCGCGTCCTGTGCCACCGCTAGGCGGGCCTAGCCTGCTAGTTAGGCTGAGCCACTGCCAGCCTGGCCCCATGTGTTAGCCATAGGGGTCTTCTTCCCTAGCACCCCGCATCAGCCGGAGCAAGCCGCTGCCGCTCGATCTCTCCATGCCCTCACCATGAGGATCCCCGCCGCCTATAAAGGGCCTAACCCTAGTGTGTGGTGCCCCCCTTAAACCCTAGAAGCCATAGCCACCAACCCGCTAGCCCTAGCGCGATGCCACCATAGCCACGCCGCCGAGCTTGGAGCCACCACCAACATTCTCCCCGGTCATCGTGTCTCCACCGGCAAAAACCGGTCTACGGGCTTTGCCTCGAGGTGAGCAAGCCACCAGCGCCTCTACCACCTTCTCTATCGTTCTCTTGTGCCTGTGTGACCTCACTGTAGACGCTTCACCATAGACGAGTCATGCTGTTTAGTGCACTCTCTTTTCTAGCTTTTCCTTTTTGAGTGATGTGTTGTTCTTAGTCATGTTTGTTTGTTTGTCTGTTTGTGTTTCTTGGTTGCTGCAAGTAGAAGAAGAGCGGTTCTTTAGCGCTGAAGACCAGAAGCTAAGGACCGATAGTCAAAGCAGAAGCTGGAGACCAGAAGATAGAAGCCGAAGACTTCTGAGCAGCTAAACTTTGGACAAAAGGGAAGTGCAGGCTCCCTTTCATCATGTTGTTACCTATGAACTTTAATACACTTTACATTTCATTACATGTGTCTAAATTATGCAAACCCTAAGGACATGGCTAGCTCTTTACTACATTCCTTGTTTACCTGAGTTTTATTCTTGGGTAGTGTAGTTATGCTTAGCTGTTCCACCCACAACTATTACATGTTAATGAAAGTAATGATGATTAACGATTACTATAATGATGATTAATGGATAATGGAATGATGGTGAAGTAAGGATGCTTTATAGAATTGTGGTTAAGGTGATAGAAGGGGAATGTGTACTGGAGCTTGGCCCAGCTTCTAAGGGCACCCGTGTTTGCCCTCCCTAAGTATCGGTTCGTGGAGCGGCCACTTGGGACTTACCATATAGCTTCAAGCCACATGGCTCTGGCTTGATGTAGTAGCAGACCTCCTGCAAGTTTGTGTCAACTTACTGGGTAGGCGCAAGAGGGGCCCTAGTTGGTTTGATCTCGGCCTACCAAGGGGGTGAATTTTAGTTTTCTTGGTTTTCTTGTTAGTCACCACTTGGAGGAGGGATCTTACCTTATGTTGGGGAATCCTTAGCGAGTTGCTACCTACTAGTTAGGAACTATGAAAAGTCTCGTAGTGAGACCCCGCTTGCTCACCTTGGTAGTGCTTTGGAGAGTCGCGATCCCGGGCAAATGGGAATCATGACTTGAAGTGAATGTGTACACCTCTATAGAGTTAAAACAAATATATCAGTCATGCTCATGGACACGAGCAGCCCAGACTCTCACATGATTAGAATATGACTCACTTGGACAATGGAGATGATTATGTGTTGGAGGTTGCTACCTCGTGTTTTGGTTGGATTGCTATCCTATGCCCTTAATTGGGGATGCTACCCTATGGTTAATGCTGAGGTTGGTACCTCGGTTACAAGATGATAATAACAATGTTATACTCACTCTATTAATTAATGGTTGGGATCTTTCACTCACCTTAGTGATTAGGTTGCTTTAATAAAAGTTTGCCAACTAAAATGCTAATCTGCAGTAAACCTAAGTCAGCCTACCTTTGTCCATAGCCTTGCATGTCATATACTTTCCTCCTGTACTTGTTGAGTTCGACATGGACTTACCCTTGCTATTTTCCCCCTAAACCCCGAGTGTGTAGTAAAGTGCTGCTCAGAAGGACAAAGATGTAGAGGAGTTTTTCCAAAGTTTGTCAGAAGTGATTGGTGTACAGAGCCCCTAGTCAGTCGTGCCTGAGAACAATGGAGCACGAGCAGAAGTTTAGCAACTGTTCCACGTACCCTAATTCTGATAGTTGTAAGTGTTAATTTAAGTATGTTTTCCACTTTATATAAACATTGTTTCTGATATTTTCTATTCTGTGGTGTATGTGTGGACTTCCTGGGCACACATATGATGAGTACTTGGTCTTCTTTTGAAAACCGAGCAGTGACAAGCAACGAGCTCGAGTTCGTATTAGGGGTCCATGTTGGACATGATATTGGTTGTTTTGGTTGGATTCTGAGGATCCAAAACTGCTTTCTTTGTTGATGCGTCATCCTAGGTCTCCTTCACTTGAGGAGTAGGAGCAGGAGTCTTTGCCAACTCATCGTCTTCAGTGGCTTTCACTAGTGGTGACCGCCAGGTTCCTGAGCTGGTGGTGTCGAAGCCTTAGCTCGGGTTGCAGCTACCTTGGAGGACTCAGGGTCTTTTGGCACATCATTCGGCTTTAGGATAGCCAGAGTTGTGGTTGCCACCGCAGCAGTCTTTTGTAGCTTGGCTGATAGTTCCTTTAGGTCTACCGGAGCCTGTGCATAATGCCTGGTCATGTCTAGGGTTTTCATGTCACTAGCGATGACACCCTTTTGGTCACCATAAATAGTCATCGGGCCACGAGGGCCGAGTACCTTGAGTACCGAGTAGGCAAAATGAGCGACTACCATGAACTTTTTTAGGAATAGTCTACCCATGATGCAGTCAGTATGATGACTCAAATTCTACAATCTCGAATGTCAGGAATTGAGACCTCATGTTCTCGCCTTCTCTAAGGGTAACTTGTAGGTCGATTCTCTCGAGGGGGTATGCTGATATGCCTAGCATTATTCCATAGAAAGGCTCTTTGACCAGGAGGAGGTGCTTCCTAGGTAATCCCAGGTTGTCATATGTATTAGGTGAAAAGGAGATTGAGGCCACTAGTGGCTGTCACTTAAGGTTCGACCGACCTTGTAATTCCTGATGTAGGGTTTTATGATCAGCAGGAGCAACGAACCATCGTATAGATTCAGGGGATGATCATGAATGTCAAATTAGATCGATACCTCTAACTATTTAAGCCTTTTGTTCGATGGCTGGGTACTATTCACCTACCGCTCAACCTACTTCAACTTGGTCTTGGAGGCTGGTGTGGCCGTGCCGCCATAGATTATAGCAATCTCATTCTCCCCTAGGGCGATCAGATTGTCATTGTTTTGGGGGTTGGCTTGTCGCCTAGGTGACTCCTACTAGACTGGGCCTTCAGGCTTACGTGCCTACTCTTCCTCCTACTTCTGCTTCTTATAGATCAGACAATCTACAAAGCTATACTTGGTAGAACGGTGAGCATGGTTATAGACAGGAAGGTCCTCAGGTTTACCTTGTCATCGCGGCGGAGCCTTTCCTTTTCCTATGACAAGGACCTCAGCTTCGGTCTTGTGCTTCTTTTCCTTGTTCTTCTTATCTTTAGCATCGGGCTGTTTGTGCATTCGGGCTTGGGGCATCGGCTGCCTTTGCCGTTGCATCGAGAATCTTGTAGTGCTCAGCGACTGTCTTTAGGTTTTTGGTGGCTAACTTCTCCATGGTTCGTTCATCTTTACACCCTTGCTTGAAGGCTATAATCACCCAATCCTCGGTCATGTCGGAGATCGTGTTTCGGATCTTACTGAACCGACGAATAAAGTCCCAAAGATGCCCATCGGATTTTTGTACACACTGCAAACAAATCGTCCTCGTGACCAGGGATGGTTATAAGTCACATGAAAGTTGGCTTTGAACAACTGGCAGCAGATGGTTCCAAGACTGGACCGTGCACTCAGGGCAAGTTCATCAGCCATGTTTGGGCAGACCCCTGAAGGATAGTCAGTAGGAAGTTGGCTTTTTACATAGTCATCTCCTGATGCTGCCTTGATCACCATCTCATAAATTTGGATCCACTCCTTAGGGTTGGTAGTCCCATCGTACTTCTCAATGGGTCTAGGATGGAACTTATTGGGCCATATCACCTGACACAGCCTATGCGCAAATGCTAAATAGGGGCTAACCTAGTAGTTCCTATGCTGGGCCATGTTGATATTGATGGTCTCCCGAGCATCACAATTCCGGTGATGCCTATCAAGTTTGGGCCATAGATCTTGGCCTCGTCATGGTTGATAACGATTTCCTACCGATCGAGTAGATCTCTCGGGAGGAGGGTTTTGACCTCTCAATTGAGATCACGATTTGGCTGCCCTGGCATCCATGCGCTACTTCATCTGGTCAGCTAGATTTTGAGCCTGCTCAATGATTTTGCCAAGGGTGTGCCTTCTTCTGCCAGGGCTCCCATAGTGCCTAGGAGCGTTCTGATCTGGATGTTATCTTCCTGGGCTGCCCAGAAGTCAGAACTTAGATTCCTTGGAGCTAGGGTTGATTGAGTTGGTGCCCAAGGCGTAGCTGTGTTGACTGTCAGGTGCGCTACTCAAGCGTGGAGGTGGTTGGGAAACCGACGAGCCAGCCTCATCGGTGGGGGTCTGAGCATGACTAGTCATATACAGTCGACAACTTTCGAAGGGATCTAACTCATTGTCAGAGTCCTCGAAGTCTAGATCAAGCTGAGCAGTTTTGTCATTCTTCTCCTCCTCGGTCGGGTATCCCCAAGAGGCGAAAACCTCCCGGCCGACGCAAGTCAGATCGGGATCATCGATCCCCGTCCAAAGATTGAAATCACCGTCATGCTCGAATACCAAGCTTCTGAAGTGGATAGTTGGTGGCATGTTGTGGGATGGTGAATAGATCTGAGGTCCTGAGTAGTAGTCGCCCAAGATCTCAGATTTGGCTGAAGTAGGCAATACCTCGATGTCGGAACGCGTCGGTGCGGCATACCAAACTCCGTTGACGATCGACATGATCACTCTTTGCGCAAAATCCCCTACCTGGCGTGCCTCTATCAGTGTTTTTTATCGACAGATATTCGGTTCTTGGAGGAATTCGCCTGATGCAAAGAGAAAGCACAGTAGAAACATGGGATTTATACTGTTTCGGGCCCTCGGAAAGTGAGTAAAAGCCATATGTCCAGTTGCTACTTATTTGTATTACGATCTCATCGAATAGTGAGATGGCAATTACAAGATGGCTATGCCTATGAGAGTTTCGATGATTACAAAAGAGTGGATGGTTAGCTATTTATATCCGAGGCCTACTTGCCCTACAAGTTACATAGTCGTGCTCTAGTCAGAGTCTTGACGTGATCTTCAGATATCTTTCCTTGAATAGGCGAGTTGTGAACCTTCGGGTCTTCTTCGGTATAGATTCAGTTGCTAGCATATCCGGTAGTCGAGAATCCTAAGAGTACGACACCGTCACTAACATTTAACAAACGTCCTTATTCACATGGTTTTATACATAAATCAAAGACACAAGGCTAGAGAAAAATACACCGAAAACTTTGAGTTTAAATAAAAAGATGATTCAAAATGATTTTATAGACCACTGCACGGTTAGAGAGAGACACTTAAAATTTAAATTAAACAATCAATTAAATTTTCTGATATACATGGCAAGACAAAGGACATGATCCAAACGGTTCTATAAACCAACACGTTGTTGGAGAAAAAATGATTAAACTTTAAATTTAGATATACATAATCATGAAACAATTTTTAAAACTAATGCATGGTTGGAAATACAATACACTTCAAAGTTTAGTGATTTTGACTAAAAACGTAACGCTGCCACCATCGTCTTTTATCTTTTGCCGCCACCTGTACTAACTTGTTGCCGGTGCTCTCGTCCATCTTTACCTCGTCCTACCGGTCTAATCCACCTTCTGGCCAATGACACCAACACATCACTATGTAAAAAAACATCATCATAGACGCGCCTTTAGAGACATTATAGACATGTTTCGTCACGTCTGCCATAACACGTCTATAATAAGACCTTATTACAGATGCACGGAAAACACACTGTAATAAGCTATACTATGGCCGCGTGTACCAGCAGTGACTGTGATATTCAAACCCGCGTCTGTGATTACATTTAACACAGACTGGTTAGAGTAAACACACGTCTGTAGTAACCCTATCACAGACGCGTATAGTCGAAACGCGTCTGTGACAACCCCACATCACAGACGCGCATAACCAACACGTGTCTGTGATAATGAATTGAAAAACAAACAAAAATATAAATTCCAATGCCAGGTTCTTATATATACATCCAATATTAGGCAGATAACACTGATTTTTTTATACTGATAGGCTTAATGTACATGGATAGAGCAACTAATTTAAGCTTTGCTTGCTACACATTCACAATACTGTGATCTAGATAGATCATCGAGAGCAGCAAACCCTTTGCTTGCAATCTGGTTTTCGGCACCCTGATGAAAAAAGGCATATCAGCTCATGTGTGCTATAATACTAGCAAGCACATAACATAAAGTACCAAGGAATATATCATATTATCGGACCAGTAAAGTGGCTTAGAACAGATATAACATGACTAAGACCAATAACAGAAGGAAATTGCAGTGTACTTAAGAGTGTTTCACATAATACTATGACACTGATCCAAACACTACGAGTCTAACAGCAAGCTCAGTTCTACAGTTAGTGACACATAATACTATGACACTGATCCAAACACTAAGTCCAAGTTCTGTTCTCAAAAAAAGGAAGACATGCATAACTGCTTGTGGCCAGTTCTACAGTTAGTGTCACATTTACAGCAGCTAACTCAAGTTATTCATGGATTTTTATCAAACATATCAAAACCATATCAAGAACTGAAGTATTTCCAGAGAATTCTGGAGTGTTTACCTGGCTAAACAGAAGCCCTCCAGCAAGCAGCATGCCTGACGTGAGAGTGCAAGTCTGAAGAACAACTCCTTGGGGCACCTGAAATTTTATCACAATAGCAACATATGCACTATTAACCTCAAGGCTTGTACTGGCGCTACTTTTTAGGAGCAACAGAATATATCATATTATTGAACCAGCTTGTTCACAACTCAGAGCAACTTAGCAAAACTAGGGCACCCTGAACCAGCTTGCTTTCTAAAAATTTGGTTGCCCTTCATTTTTAGTTATAGGAAATAAATGGACAGCTACAAACACTATGAACCAGTTACCAGTACATGATCCAGACCCAGGTCTAAACATGAGCAAATTAAATATGTCACTGGTAAAACAAGAAAGGAAGCCTAAGGAGTGGAGTTTAGAACACACTTTTGATATTTCAAGTCCAAATTAAATGTCACTGGTAAAATCTCTAGTGATACTTCCATTAGTTACTGATCAGGTACAGCACGATAATTGTCAGATTCATGTACATACTTGATATCTTACCTTAGAAATCTATGTCCAATTAGAGTCAATAGTAATCCTCTTGGCAGAAACAGTTCGCTTGGATTGTCAACCCATCAATAGTAACACAGCTAACTAAACCTGCCAAAAAGGGAGAGAATTAAAGGGCAAGTCGCCTGCTTGTTAAAAGAAGAGTTATCACTGTATTTAAGCTACGATGGTGCAGTAGTAAATATGATGCCCAACTAGATGGCCAACCTAAAAATTTTCATATACTTCCAGGAATCAAATTACTAAAGTAAAATCACTCAAGTATCTAGTTGAAGAACACTAGGCATAATAACAGATTACTCCATGTTGGGAGAACTTAGCAACAGACTCGTTCTTAGGGTTCTTCTCCTTGAACTACTTGCAGAATTCCTCCCTGTATACACATCCACCAAAAATAGATCGAACCAGTCCAAGATCCTCCTTCCAGTCAAATTACATGCTAACAAAATCTTTGTGTTGGATGGTAATCAAAGTATGAAACCACAGAGAAGAATAAAGTAACATAGACACTTAGAAAGACACTAACCTGTCAGGTAGTCCTGAATATAGGCCAAAATCCCAAGAAAGACACTTCTCAAAATAACTAACTGCTGAAGTGAACTATAAGAAAGTGAGAACTTAAATATGCTCATTTCGACTTACCTATGACTACAAATTATTCAGTTCATATATAAGTGGACTATATAAAAACAGAAGGCTATGCAGTACACTAATACTGAGACAGTAGAAACAAAGAGATATACCACAGAGACATGACCTGCTGCAGCTTAGCATATCTCAGTATATACATTCTCTTCTTTGCACTCACGGAAGATAACTACAACACATAGATGAAAATTTTTGAACCTGGAGGGCACAGAATGACCTACCTGGCTGCAGCATCGTCGATTCAGATTTCAGAAGGTGTTGCTGCATCTATACCTTCGGAGCAGCTCCATTTGATGAGGAAAGGATAATCTAGCAGAGGGCAAAGCCATTGGAAAGGATAATTGGATCATCAGTTTCCATTGCAGATACATGTAGCAAGATACAAAGCTAACGAGAGATCACTAAACCGTAGACCCAATTGACATGGGTAAAGGGCGTACCCAGTGCAGAGAGCTCCCGCTCTGTGCGGGGTCTGGGGAAGGGTGTCAGTGGCAAGCCTTACCCTCACCTGTGCAATGCGAGGAGACCGCGACTCGAACCCGGGACCTTCCGGTCACAGGCGGTAAGACTCTACCGCTTGCACCAGGCCCGCCCTTCACCCAATTGACATGGGTGATAAAACAAATATCAAAGTTAGTAGGCATAATACATGTACACACTTGTGATCAAGGTTTTCATTTTCGGAAATTAAAATTTATCGGATGTCATAGATAAAGAGGATAAACATGATATATCGAAAATATCGGATCAAATTTAAATAAAATTTAATTTGAATTTAAGTAAATTTAAACAAAATTTGTACGAAAAAGATAGATATTTTCTTATCGGCTCCTACGGATAAAAAGAATATATCGAAAATATCAGGAGATTTCGGCCGAAAAAGAAAACCATGCTTGTGATTACATCAGATCCGAATACAAATAGCTAAATAGCTCAAGTTAGGGTTCCGGTGCTCAATTTGGCACAGCAGGAAGGGAAGAGAAGGAGCGGGCATACCTGGTGTGGTGGGTTCCCGTCATCGGCAACGGTCCCGAAGAAGACATGGGAAGCTCGGCGTAGGGCGGCGGCAGTACCTGACGGACGGGCACCGCCTCCTGCCTCTCCTCGCCCGCTGGCGGCAACCACGCCGAGGCCAACATGGTGTCCTTCCGTGTGGAGGAGGGAGGCGCCGACGGCCGGATCTGGAGGAGGGAGGAGCCACCGGCCGGATCTGGAGGACGAAGGCGGCGCCATCCAGTCTTGCACGGGGAGCCGGCGCCGTCTTCCAGGGGAGGAGTTGCGGAGGGGAAGGGAGAGGAGTTGAGGAGGGAGGCGCCGTCTACCAGTCTGGCGGAGGGAGGCGCCGCCGTCTTCGGAGGGGAGGAGTTGCGGAGGGGAAGGGAGAAGAGGCGGACGGAGACTCGGGGCTCGGTGGCTTGGGGCGGACGGGAGCGGACGCGAAGTGTCCGGTGCTCTGCTGGAATGTATAAAAATTTTGGGTCCGTGAGATTGCACTAGTGACGCGCATTGGCTGGCCGCGTCCCAGGTAAGCGATTCATGTTATTGCCGTGCAACTACACACCTTGCTGGACCGGCGACCCTCATCAGCGACTTACTACAGACGCGCGTTGAAAAGATGCGTCTGTAAACTCGTATTACAGACGTGCATTTGTGCTGGTGTCTGTAGGTGCGCTGGTGGATATGTCACTTTTTTACATAGTGCATCATCTCGCCTCGCTGCTACTGCATCCCCGATCGACTTTGCCAACACAAGCTGCCTCCACCACCACTCTTCCACTAGAACTACTAACCAATCGGGGCATCACTAGTGCTCGGCCCACACCCTTACCCTACGCCCAACCAGTCTCCACCGCCTCCTAGCCGGTGATACCAACGAGCCGCCTCACCTCGCTGCCACTGTATACCCGATCAATTTCGACGTATACCTGGCCAATTTCGACGATGTAATGCCGCCTCCACCCTTAAGGGGTGTTTGGTTGCCCTTCCTAAATTTTAGTCGCTGTCCCATCGGATGTTTAGACACATGCATGGAGTATTAAATATAGACTAATTATGAAACTAATTATATAGTTTGCGACTAATTTGTGAGACGAATCTTTTGAGCCTAATTAGTCTATGATTTGACAATGTTTTGCTACAGTAAACATTTGCTAATGATGGATTACTTATGCTTAAAAAATTCGTCACGTGGAGTACTGACGGATTATGTAATTTATTTTTTATTAGTATCTGAACACCCTATGCAACATCCTTTCAATACATCTTTTAAATTTTAGTAGCGGGATCCAAACACCCCTTTACTCGAGCCCACCACTACTGACGGACTGACCTGCCACTCTTTAAGATTCTCTTTTGAGACAACTTAGCCACGTTTAGTTGGCGCCGGAATCGGCATTTGCACAGTGTTCGATGCGACGGTAAACACTGTAGTAATTTTGTTTGTATTTGTGAATTATTGTCCAAACATTGACTAATTAGGCTCAAAAGATTCGTCTCGCAAAGTTCAACCAAACTGTGCAATTAGTTTTTGATTTCATCTACATTTAGTACTCCATACATGTACCGCAAGTTTGATGTGATGGGGAATCTTCTTTTTACATAGTGTCAAAGTTGGGAGTTTGGTGGGAACTAAACATGGCCTTATATACAAAACCATAAATCCCTAATCTCTAAACCCCAAAGCCTAGGAGGACATCGGAGAAGGAGAAGCCATGAAATTAGGTGTAGAGAGCAAAATAAGACACCCCTACTCTAGTAGAAAATTTTCAAAGAAAAAAAGCTAATGTTCATGGACTCATGTATACAGCACGGCTCATGAGAGGCTTGCATGCGGCATACAAGCAGCAGCGCCGGTACACTCGTGTGATAGTGTGATACGATCAACGGCCATGGCCCTCGCTAGTCGCTACCGCGTGCATCCAGTTGCTCGTCTTCCTTCCTCGGGTGACCTCACGTGGACCCCACCCTGTTCCGTGCTGTGCAAGCGTCCAGGAGGAATGGAGAACGCCCCCGTGGGCCCGTCGCCTGCTGCCATGGATGCGCAGCGCAGCCACGCCCGCCTATAAAATCCCCATCCCCTTCCTCTTGCAGCCATCAGGCACGCCGATCACGAATTCAAATCAAACCAACGCAACCGACTCGCCCCCCTACCACCCCAAGCCCACCCCAACCAGTGCAGCGCCTCGCCGCCAGCCATGTCGTCGTCGGCGCCAGATGTGGCGGAGTCGTCGCGTGCCGGCCAGGAAGCGGAGAAGCAGCCCGAGTCAGAGCCGCAGCGCAAGTGGGTGGCCCTCGTCTCCGCTGCCGTCCTCCTCGGCACCGAGGACGAGCGGGCCCAGAAGATCGTCGGCGGAACCGACGTGCTGCTCGACCTCAACGACCCGCCGCTGCCCTCCTACATGGTGCTGCACCCTCGCGTCGCCCCGGACCCCAGGCGCAACGACGAGCCGCTGTCCGCCTACATCCTCGCCACCGACCGCTCCGCCTGCATCCTCCTCCAGGTCGTCGAAGGCAACCAGCCGGACTTCTTCCTCTGCAACACCCACAGAAGTACAGTCACCATCCTCCCCCCGGTGTCTTCCTATATCCAGGCCAGGGGCCACGACATCCGCCCCCGTCTCAGCATCGGCCTCATCGCCGACCCGCACCACCGCGGCCACTACGTAGTCGTCCAGCTCCACCCCACCACCTCCGACGACCATCCCAACAGGCTCCTCTGCTACTCCACCGCCCAAGGCCGGTGGTTCATCAGGGGGCTCAACCTGCAACAGGACAGCATGCGCAACCCCTTCTCCGAGACTGGCGTGCTCGCCCACGACGGCCACCTCTGGTGGCTCGCCCTCGCCTATAGCGTGTTCTTCTGCGACCCCTGCACGCCCCCATTCGAGTCCCCCCAGCTGCGCTTCCTCCCACTTCCGGACGACTGCGAGATGGAGGGCGACGTCGGCTTCGACCCCCGCATCAGGACCCTCATCGACCAGCGCCGCTGCGTCAGGCCCAGCGAGGGCAAGCTGCGCTTCGTCGAGATCCGCGGCCTCTCCTATGACGACCTCGTCGACCTACCCGCGGCTAACCCCACTGTCCGGATGTGGACGCTCGACGACCCGGAGGGCCCCGACGCATGGACGTTCGAGTACGAGGTGGCCTTCGCCGAAATCTGGAAGAACAAGACCTACACTGACGCGGGCCTGCTGCCGGACGTGGTGCCCCACGTCGCCCTCGTCGACCCCAACGACCACTACGTCGTCTACTTCTTCCAGGGCTCGAAGCTCTTCGGCTTGGACATGCGCGAGAAGACGGTCGTCGCCTGCAAGGAATGCCTGATAGACCGTGATCAACTCAGGTTCCCATCCTCCCGCCCCATCGTCGATGCCTGGGAGCCGCCGCCACCTCCACCCACGCTTCCGGGCGATGACGACTCTTCACCAGATGGTATGCGCGTGTACGTCCCCATTAGTTGCTCAGTTCTGACGCATCCACTTGCCTTGCTTTCGGTTACTGAATCGATCGAATGCACCATGCATATGGCTGCTAGAAATCTCGATTTGATGCTCTCTGTGTGTCTGCATGCTCGGCATTCAACTGTAAATTGTGCGTGTTCATACCTAGACTGGCTAGGTCGTTTCCGACATTCATATTGGCCTATGTGCATGCTAGTAACAGTAGTATCTGAACTGGTTTATGCCGGATTGATGGATATGATCGCATTTCCAGTTTCAGTTTGCATGCTTACTGTCTTACACTCTGATCATGTTACAAGGGATCCTCGTGACATGTGTGCGCTTCTCCGATTCATTGCCTTTGTCTTATCATTGAGAAATATGTTCGTTACATTCATAGATGTACTACTTATGTACACTAGGATTACAACTGCACAGCGTGTATAGATGATAGAATAGAGTCACTAAATTAGTCTGAATTTGGCACGTACAGAACACTGCTTCTGTTTGGCATCGGTTCTTTATATATATATTCTTCTTGCGAAAAAGATTTGATTCATGAATGATGACTATAACTTCCGCGAGTATTTGGATTTTGATTGCTGATTTTTTATTTCTTGCTTGACCCTTAATTGCTGCTCTTTTGCATGCTTTTTTAGCATTTGGGTTTGGAATACTCATTTAGAATAGAATCGCTGATTTAGTCTGAATCTGGCATGAACAGAACACTACTCTTCTGTTTGGCATCAGTCATTATATATTCCTCTTGCTAAGATTTGATTCAGGAATCATGACTATGACTTCCACTAGCATTTGGATTTGGAATGATGAATGCTTGCTGACCCTTATGTATTGCTGCTCTTTTCCATGCATGCAGATAATGTTTGGTCGACACAGTCTTACGCCGAGGAAAAGAAGTGCCAGGTGACCCAGTCTGTTAACTCTTGGCTAAACCAGGCCCGGTTGGAGTGGGCGAGGGACACGGACGCGTCGGTCGAGAACTGGAGGGCATGGCAGATGGCACCACCAACATCTGATGAATCATATGTTAACTCGGGTGGCCAAGCTGATGATGAGCCGGAGATACAGTCCCCCCTTTCTCCATAGGTGAGACAGAGAGCCCAGAGCCCGACTCCTCGTGTCAACATGTGGAAGCTTCTTTCGATCTTGCGTTTCAGATACATAGAGCAGAGCCTGCAGCTTTGTGTCATGGACATCTCATCCATTCTCATCTGAGTTGATGAAAGCCAAGGAACAATCATACCGGGACCGTTAGTTGTTACGGAGATGTGTGTGCAGTTCCAGTACTGGAATGCCAGTCCTGTGGTTACCTCTTTCTCTTTTTTGTTTGTTTGTTTTGGCATGGATTGCCACTGTCTGTTGGGCTGTGAGAACCTGCAATGTGTCGCAAGTCGATCTGCTAATACAAATGGAGTTCCGTTTTGGTTCTCCGTGTTCATTCCTTATTCCCTTTGTCCTGTCCTGTTTGCATGCTAATACAAATGGAGTTCAGTTTTGGCTTCTTGGTGGAGCCGTGGAGGACAAGAGGAGCCGCAAGAGTGGCACAAGCACAACGGTCAACGGCTACGTACTCTGAAGAGCAGTGCAACAACGGATAGCAGAGAAAGGTGGCGATCATGGCGTGATAGATCACAAATCCCGGTCACCGGGCGTGCCGCCGCTGATCCCGCACGCCGACGGAGCCCTTGTTTTTCTGTGTTCACTTTTTTTTGTAGTTCGAATTAGAGTTAAATGCATCGTTGGTCCATTAACTTTTACCCATGTTTCATTTAGGTTCATCAACTACGAAAGTGGCTTTTGAGGTCCATAAACTTTTGAAGTGATGCATCTCTAGTCCATACCCCTTCATTTATCTTTTTAATCGTGGCGGGAGTGGAACGGCCGAGCAAGCAACCCAGCCTACATAGCGTGGCGATCGAGCCATGGGGCGCAGCCGGCGCGACGGGGACACGTACGGGCCAGGCCACCAGCAGTCCAGCACGCACGCATGCCGTTTGGCAGCTAGTGATCGAACCGCCGGGAACTAGCTTGCCCGTCGAGCTCCGGCCGACCTCTCGTCTTGTTCCTGCCCCTCGTGGAGGGCGCGTTCCGTGCCAGCCTCCAAGGCGGCGCCGGCGACGCGCTGGAGCTCTGCGTCGAGAGCGGGGACGCCGACACATGCGCTGCGTCCTTCGAGCGCGCGCTCTTCGTGGGCGCCGCGGAGTCCGACCCCTTTGCGGCCATCTCCGGCGCCATCGCCGCCGCCAAGTCCGCGCTCAGGACATTCCGGGTCCGCACCGAGAAGAAGCTCCCGGGCATCGTCGACTACTTCGGCTAGTGCACCTGGGACGCCTTCTACCAGGACGTCACCCAGGAGGGCGTCGAGACCGGGCTCCACAGCCTCATCGCCGGCGGCGCGCCTCCCAAGTTCGTCATCATCGACGACGGTTGGCAGTCTGTCGGCACCGACAAGTCCACCACCGACATCGACGAACCTACCGGAGAGGACAAGCCGCCCTTCCTGTCTCGTCTCACCGGCATCAAGGAGAACAGCAAGTTCTAGAAAGTGGACGACCCGGCCGCCGGCATCAAGACGGTGGTGCGCGCAGCGAAGGAGGAGTACGGGCTCAAGTACGTCTACGTCTGGCACGCGATCACCGGCTACTGGGGCGGCGTCCGTCCCGGCGAGCCCGGGACGAAGCACTACTGCTCCAGCATGCAGTTCCCCAAGGTCTCGCGGGGCGTCATGGAGAACGAGCCCGGCATGAAGACCGACGTGCTCACCGTGCAGGGCTCGGCTTCGTGCACCCGCGCACCGTGTATCGTTTCTACGACGAGCTCCACGCGTACCTCGCTGCCGCCAGAGTCGACGGCATCAAGGTGGACGTGCAGTGCATCCTGGAGACGCTCGGCACGGGCCACGGCGGCCACGTGCAGCTCACCAGGCAGTACCACTAGGCGCTCGACGCCTCCATCGCAAAGAACTTCCCGGAGAACGGCATCATCGCCTGCATGAGCCACAACACCGACGCCCTCTACTGGTACGCGATGGGATGGCCCCCTGGTGACGTGTACGCGTCCGTCCAAGTGTCGCACGCACGCGCTGCTTGGGTTCTCGGCGCTGTGGCATGGGTGGCCACTGCATGGGTGCTCTCGCACGAGACACGAGACAGACAGCGGTGGCCGGTCACGCGAGGAGGACGCCGGCCGGCCTCACTCTCTCCCGACAGCGCAGCTGCACCGAGCCCCCGCGCGCTGGAACAGCGCGGCCCACCTGCTCCGGAGCCTTTCGCCGACCCCGGTCCCCATGCCGGCGCCGCCGCCCCACCCGCCACCGGGCCTCCCGAGGCTGGCCACCACGAACGCTAGTGCATCCGCCGCCGTGTACCGCGCCCGCCCGTCGTCGCCCTTCAGGAGCAGCATCGCGGCCAGCACGCGTCCATGCAGTTCCACACGTTGAGCACGGCCCACGACGGCGGCGGTGTGGCCAGGAACGCCTCCACGCCCTCCTACCCCGGTCCCGTCCACGACGACGACCCCGACAGCAGGGCCAGGAACGTGCCCATCGACAGGTCGTTGGACAGGACGACGTCGATGTCGGTGGGGAAGAACTCGACATTGGCAAAGTGCCAGCGGTACAGCAGCTCGGACAGGTGGTAGGCTAGGTCGACTGGTCGAGCGAGTCCAGCAGCTCACCACCTCACCTTGCTGCATCTGGCCGGCCAGCCGCTGGGCCTATGGTGCTTGCTTACTGTGCATAACCATCTCCCGGGAAGACTAGAGGCCGGCCAGAGCTCGATGGGCAAGCTAGTTCCCAGCGATTCGGTCGCTAGCTGCCAAACGGCATGCGTGCGTGCTGGACTGCTGGTGGCCTGGCCCGTACGTGTCCCCATCGCACCGGCCGCGCCCCATGGCTCGATCGCCACGCCATGTAGGCTGGGCTGCTTGCTCGGCCGTACCGCTCCCGCAGTGCATGCATGCAGCGACACCGTGGATTACCACGTCAGATTAAAAAGATAAATGAAAGGATATGGACTAGAGATGCATCACTTTAAAAGTTTATGGACCTGAAAAGTCACTTTCGTAGTTGATGGACCTAAGTGAAACATGGGTAAAAGTTAATAGACCAACGATGCATTTAACTCTTCGAATTAATTTTGCCCATAATATTTGTTCACCATACAAATGATACACCAGTGATTTCAGTTCATGAATATAAGCTAAATTCAGAAAATTTGGACCGTAACGATTCCATGAAGACAGTGACTACAACGGTTGTTACTCTGCAAAAATTGTACGAGCATTTATGTCCACATAATGCATTCAGCAATTTTCAAGTTCTGAAACCTCAAGGCAACCCTACTAGTACCAAGCATAGAAAGGGCTTGCTGAGTTTTCTAAACCTATTAATTAGAACAAAAAAAGAAATGCCAGTTGTCATCTCATCGTATCCTAATTCCTAAGCAGCGAACTTTTGATTCTGAACCTTGTTGTCAAAAGTCTTGCTCCGGTGTTCCTCTACGGCGCAATAACATTTGGGTACACTAAAGCCTAGCTGAACTCACAAGGCAGCAAGTAAAAACGGGGGGAAAACATCAGTTCAGAACAAGACAGAGAAAACTGAAATTCCTGGACAGTGAACAAGGTATGGAATTTTGTGAATTGACAATGTAACAACGGATCCATTTGTTTCTACATTCTGAATATTTTTAGCCTATACTAAAACACTGATATTCAACAGAAAAAGTTAAATACAGCAAAATCATTAAATTCATTCAATCAATCTACCTCCTCATCTGTAGCTTGTTTCAGATTAGTCCAAACTCATAAGCAAATAAAGCATATCATTTTCTGAAGCACATGTAGAACCCCAAAAGAAATATAAATATTTGAAACTAAATGGCTAAAATAACTAAATAAGGACCCAATGCAAACAAACCAAGAAGAGGATACCAGATGCAGCAACTAGCCAACCAGGTATATTCAAAACCACAGAAAAGTATATGTACATCTGAGCTAAAGCATGTAGTAGGCAAATTACAATTTCTTGGGCTGTTCCGTTGGACCGTGGTTGCGGCTGATTTGTAAGGCTGATTTGTTGTGAGAGAGAAACATATTCCATGGCTGAAAAGCAGGGTCAATTCTAACCGATAAGCTCAAGCGAACAAAGCCTCTATCTACGTACTGTCATCAGTATAATACTATGATTTTTTTGAACATCTGACATGCAGCAAAAAGTTTACTGATTCTTCAATAGCAAAGTCCGAGCATGTGAGTTAACACCACACACTATTCAAGTTCGTAGATCAACTTAACAATCACTTTTCATGAGAAGAGAGACAGATACGAACTGCTGCACAGACTGCTGAAGAAACAGCAGAGTCGTCACCTGGTGACCCGGTGGTGACGACGACAACGTCCATGCTCCATGGTCTCCTCGTTGGCAGTTTGGTCGACAAACAGAGGGGTCAGCCGCCCCTGGGAGGGGGCCCGCACGCACAGCGTGATGCCTGAGGCATTCGCTTCATCCAGCTCGGCCGATCGATCTCTCCTCAGGTGGGCGAGCGGGTTGAAGTTGCCCTCGTCGTCCGCCCGCAGGACCCGGATTCTCCGCTAAAGCACCGGTTCAGGCACGGCGCGCCCGCGGCTCCGACCACCGATGGCCACCGCTGGAGTCTGTAGCAAACTAGCAATGGGGCAGCGCACTAGTGCTCATCAGGAGGGCCAAGACAAGCACTCAGGTATCTGAATAACGAACAAATCTGAACTTCTGAATGCACTCTCACTACCGGAGACACGCTCTTTGCCGAGTGCCAAGTGGATTGCCGAATGTTTTTTTAGCACTCAGCAAAAAACTTCTTTGCCGAGTGCTTTTAAAAAAGCACTCGGCAAAGAAGTTCTTTGCCGAGTGTTTTTTTTACACTCGGCAAAGAAGCTTCTTTGCCGAGTGTTTTTTTTTGACACTCGGCAAAGAAACTCTTTGCCGAGTGTTTTTTTACACTCGGCAAAGAAGCTTTTTTGCTGAGTGTTTTTTTTTACTCGGCAAAGAAGCTCTTTGCCGAGTGTTTTTTTACACTAGACAAAGAAAATTTCAAAGCACATTTTAAAGCAGTAAATTAATTCAAATAAAAAAGTTTTCAATTACAAAGTTGTATAACTCATCAAGATATACAATGTTTGTTTTGGTCCTTTCTTCATATGACAAAGTGAAAGTAAATTTGTTCACAAAACTAACATATCTCTCTTGTAGTTTATAAAACTATAAGAGAGATATATAAGATTTGTGAACAATGTTAGAACGACCATGTCGGATGAATAGATGACCAAACAACTAAAGAAACTTTGTAGATCTCGAAAAGTTATGAAACTTTGTAATTGGCAACTTTTTGATTTGAAATCATCTTGGTATGCAAAACTGTGTTTGAATTTCAAAAATTTAAAATTCAAACTTTTCAAACGACCTCGGATGGAAAAACAACCAAAATAAACTTTGTAGATCTCGAAAAGTTATGAAACATTGTAGTTGGCAACTTTTTGATTTGAAATCATCTTGTCATGCAAAACTGTGTTTGAATTTTAAAAATTTAAAATTTGAACTTTTTAAACGACCTCGAATGGAAAAACAACCAAAATAAACTTTGTAGATCTCGAAAAGTTATGAAACATTGTAGTTGGCAACTTTTGATTTGAAATCATCTTGTCATGCAAAACTGTATTTGGATTTCAAATTTTAGAAACGACCTCGGATGGAAAAACTTCCTAAACTAAAAGTGTAGATCTCGAAAAGTTATAAAACTTTGTAGTTTACAATTTTTTTATTTGAATTCGTTTATGGCCTCAAACAAGCAATTTACACTCGGTTAGTATAATATATGGGGAACTAAAACGGAATCTAGACATAGGTGATAGTATGGTGTAGTGGTTAGAGGAGGGGAGGCGTGAGAGAGAGGTTGCCGGTTTAAATCCCGCCGGTCTTGTAGCCACGAATTTTACACGAAAAATACCGGAGATGGGCGGCCGCTGGCTGGTGAGGGCACTCGGCAACTTTGCCATTTTTTTCTATTTTTTTCGGGTTTTTTTCGGTTTCAACTTTGCCCCGTGTCGGACACTCTGCAAAGGCTTTGCCGAGTGCCCGACAAAAGACACTCGACAAAGACGCCTTTGCCGACCCATTTTTGTCGAGTGGTATTTGCCGAGTACAGCATTCGGCAAAGCCTTTGCTAAGTACAAATTGGACTTTGCCGAGTGTCCCTGGCACTCGGTAAAACCAAGTCCGGTAGTGTCTGATAGCTGGCTCTTACTACGACCAGATCAACGCGAGCTCACCGGAATCACCAGCCTATTCGGTTGACTGGTTCGTATCGTTGCTGGTTCGTGAAGAAGTACCGCTGACTGGTTTATGTGAGAGAAAAATACTATTTCAGTTAAAAATTTACGATTATTTACGACAAGCAACACCTAAACGAACAGGCTGCACGTCTGCGAGTTCGGGCGGGTACTGTCTCGGGGAGACGGCCTCGATCATCCAGCGCATCATCGAGCTAGGGCCGTCGAAGTCGCACCACGGCCCGTACCTAGGCTGGCGCAGGACGACGTCGTCGGAGTCGGACCCGTCCTCCGCGCCGAGGACCTCCCACAGGACGTCGTCCTTCTCCGGGCTGTCGTAGCCTCGTAGGCGCCCTGGCAGTGGCACACCGCGTTCGGCGTGTCGCCCATCCCGTCCTCCTGCTTCGGATTGGATGTACCTCCCGTGGCGTGGCTCAAGTTCGTTGCCGCGGTTGCTGAACATGCCACCTGTCCGCTGGCAGGTGAGGTCAGTCACGGCCGCGATACGAGCCAGGCTGCCAGCCCTGCAGTCACTGCATGTGGGGGCCACAGTTCCGAAGAAGGTGGGGAAAGAAGCTGCATATTGCAGGGTAAACAAAAACTAAAAAGGGTGAGACATGCAAATGATGCAGTTTAGAATGGTTGTTAGTTCACATAGTTTACACGTGTGAATTGTTATGAGTTTGCAAATGACGTCGTTGTTGGCCCACGGAAACAGGCAGTCACCTATTCCTGTGCTGCGTATACAGCCGTGAGCTATGGCTTAAGCTGCTCTCTCAGTCTCCGGTCTCCCCCACGGTCTCCAGTCCATTGCGCCCTCGCAAAGTCGCACGACGCAGCCATGACTGAGTGGTGGCTCCATGCCCGCAGATGTGCGTAGAGGTTTCGATTGCCTGGTGCTCCTAGTCTGCTGGTTCCTTTGGAAGGAACGCAACCGTCGAGTTTTTGATGCTATCTCCAGGCTACCGGATGCCCTCCTAGCTGTGGTGGAGGAGGGGAACAACTTGATTACGGCCGGAAACTCTAACCAAGCTGTCGCACGAGTCTGGCCAAGGCTTGCGGCCTGGCATGCGTCTCGCACTCTAAGCCGCCGGGCATGCTCTTTGTACCGGTGTCCGGACCAACCCTTCTTCTTAACGAAATACAAGAACGTGTTCCAGAAAAAAAAAAACGCTGTTGGCCTGGACTGGTAAAGATAAAGACAGCTCCTCTTCCGCAGCCTGTTCATGGTCCTGCTCCTGATCTTTGTCCAACAACAGAGGGCTGACAGTTTCATCAACATTTGACTGCCGCAACTCCAAAGCCGCTGCATTTCAAGGGAACAAGTAAAATCAGTGATACAGTTAGGCATGAGTTAGACTGGGCAATCGGTTTAAACTACAAATTCAGTTCGGTTTCTTTGGTTTGGTAAAACTTCGGTTTCCAACAATCAATAACTGTCGGTTTATTTCAAAACTGGAAACTAGTGAATTTGGTTTCGGTTTTTCACATTGGTTATTCAGTTTAAACCGAACCGACCGAGTCACAACAAAATCAGCAAAGCAGGACAAAACAAGGAAGTCGAGTGGATCCACACGCTCACACGAACAGCAACGCATCCAAAAGAGACTAAGAGAGCCATACGGACGTTCATCACCAGACAGCAGCACTAATAATATATTAATATGTATAGCTGGGCCATCTAATCCACATCCTCATCTCAATCCCAATCCCAATCTCAATCAGCAACAAGATCGATTCGTTTTTCAAAAAAAAAAAACACGAGATCGAATCGAAGCAATGTGGAGAGGCACCAGCAGCAGCCAGCATGCGGAGTAGCGACCAACCAGCAGCGGCCTCCCTGCTCCTTTGCCGGAGGCTCCTTGCTCGCGTTGCATCCCACGCGGCCTCCTTGCTCCCTAGTTTGTTTGCACCGCCACACAGGCTGCTCCCAGCTCGTGCCGCGGCACCAGGCCATTCCCTGCTCCGAGATGCGCTGCGCGCTGGTCAGCCACATGGCCCCACCGCTTGCGGGGTTAGGGTTTGGGGTGTGAGTGTGGATGAAAGGCAAAGACAGGAATGGGACGGAAATGACTGAATGCGTGTACTCCCTCCGTCTCAAGTTGAACACTTTTGACTAAACATATATAAAAAATATTAATATTTATAGAACATAATTAATGTCAGTAGGTAGATCATTCAATATACTTTCATAATAAACTTATTTAGATATATAAATATTGCACACATTTTCTACAAACCTAGTCAAAGTTAAGAAATTTTGAGTTGTACGCATCCCATAACGACTTCTATTTTGGGACAAGAAGTAGATGAGATTGGGGTTGGACGTGGTGGGCTCTGTTTTGTGCTCTCTACGGGGTCACGCTTGGAGAGTGGAGTCTTGATGTCTTCGTCTGCTCGATTTTAATGGTTTTTAGGTTCGGTTTGAGTAGAAAACCGTAAATGAAGCCGACAACCGAAACTCTAGAATACATGAACCGAAGTTAAAGCCAAAAACCGAATAAACTACCTTTTCGGTTCGGTTCGGCTTGGTTTTTGATTTAGAGTGAAAATCTGCCCTCACAAGATCAACTTATTTGCTACTAAAAACTCGAATGCTTCTGTGTGTACAAAAACCCACAAAAAAAATGTGAATACCGATAGAAAAATATTTTTCTAACCGTGTACCATCAGAGAATAACACACAGAAATAGAATGACAGAAAAAATAATTTTTTCTGACGGTTTGCCGTCAGAAACCATTTTTCTGTAGGTCTTACACGCACAGAAAAATTGCATTCACCCAGATTAAAAATAAAATTTATGTGTGTTATTTCTCACAGAAAAAAGCAAAACCCGATAGAAAAATCATGTTTTCTGTTAGTGTTGCCCGGTCACGGTTTTAGATGTGCACTCACACGGAAAAAATTATTTTCCTGTCGGGTTACGCACAGAAAAATTATATTTTTCCTTTAGGGTGTTAAAAGACCACCGACAGAATAAATACACTTACCCATGCTGCAAATTGGATACAATAATTATTTAAAAACAGTAGCAACAACATATTAAAATATAGACTGTCCATAAAGCAATTTCATCACAATATAATAAATAGCATACATATAAAGATGGAGTTCAAATGTTCGGCACATTCATTCATACCATCTAGGCTACATGTAGATGATGTCCAAATGTTCCGGCATCAATACATTTAAAAAGCATTACCATCTCATCTCAGCAGTGCAAGTTTCAGCCAAGATGAATAAAATATCAACATGCATCGTTGAGTTATATTATAGCTAAAACTAAAGCTAACAGATTAGAGGCACCTACTAGTTAATGTGCAAAAGCACAACTCTACAAAAAGATGAAACCACCACCACATCCATGTTTTGCAACTAAACACAACCATCACATTGATGCATGATCTCCATTGTTGTCAGAACCTTGATTGTTGCCAACGTCTGCAACATGAAGGTCCCCATTGGTGTGACAAACATCGTTAGCATTGTTGGCAAATTCTGAGGCAGCATGAGAAGAACTAGTTGTCTGAATGTGAACAAAGTTACATCAGTAAGTAGAATTGTCTCCCAACAATATAGCACTTTTAGCAAAGCCTCTAAATTTTAATGTAAAGTCATTTGAATGTGGTACCATGAATTGGACAAGATCTAAAGTGTTCAAACTACTGGTTTTCAAGGTGTGAAACATTACAAACCAACACAAGGCCACTTCCTTATTGCAATAGCCATACAAATTCACTACAGTAGCTATACAACAGTCAACATGAGGCCACTTCCTCACACTGCACTGTGTTGCCATTCTAAATAGTACCCCACAAAATACTAATTAGTTTCTACTTTCTTTCCATCTTAAAATCTCTAGGTGATGGATCTGACAGCTACAAAACATGTTGACAGTGGAATGAAAATATACTCACAATTGCTTGCGCAGCGGACAAGCGTAGTAACGCTTCTTCTGGTACAACCCTTTCTGACTCCTGATAAAGGTTCTACAAGTGTATTGCAAGCACAGATATTTCAGATTCAAATCATTAGATAATTCACATATAATATTAGTAAAGTATTTACAGGAGCAGTGCATATACTAGTACTAAGTCTACAAGAACTTTGTTTTGCTGTAGTGCACATATCTATGATTGGAAGATAGCGCAAACCTTTGCGTGCAACCTTTGTTCACCCTTCCACATATTGATTAGGACCACAAAAATCACATTTATCTTTGTCCTTGTTATCTTTGTAGAATAGCATGCAATTGTTATAGCAAACATCAATTTTGATATATTGCATACCAAGACCCTCTAATAATTTCCTAGATTGGTAGAAGTCGTTAGGTAACTTAGAGTCAGGAGGAAGGAGTTCATGTACTATGCCTAGTATATCATCATATTCTGCGACGGACATATTGTATCATGGCTTCACATCAAACAAACGAGCTACAACAGACAAACATGAGTGTGTGGTTCTATCATGCACCAACTCATCTGCACTAGCAACCATCCTATAGAAAGCATTAGCATATGTTGTTGGTTCAGCATCTAGTATAGGTAGATGGTGGCCAACAAGGTCAACTAACATTTGATCCATCTGATCAACTTCATCAGCGCCCTCTCTATTTGCCATACCATCATATCCATCATGTGAAATCAGCTCCTCACCATGCTCAGTCCAAGTTTCATAGCCTTCCTAAAAACTATGCCTACACAAATGCATCTCTATAGTATATCTTTTATATCTAAAGTAGTTCCGATATTGTGCATAAGGACACTTAATGGTATCATTTTTAGCAACACCAGGAATTGAAAATGCACTATCCAAGAATTCTGTGGTTCCATCAATCCATTCATTTGAGGGAGCTTTGCCACGTTGCCAACCATTATACATCCATGTTCGGTTTGACATGTTAACTAGTTCTGTTGTTCTAGGCCATAACCTTAGAACCCCTGACCATCACCCGAACGTACCCAAAACCTAGAAGGAGAGAGTTGGCGAAAGGTTACCACAGGCAACATAATTCCATACAATGAGCAAGAATTAGGCTTCCCCCTTTTACAACCCCTGCGGGGCGCTATTTATATAGTTCCATAGCATTTGTAGGGACACATCTACCCCTACAACTACCCTGATCTAGGAGAATATTCCTTTTTGCCAAGGGCACTCCGGTCTTTCTCTTCTTCACCTTCCTTAGACTCCAACTACCATCGTCGTGGCCTGGTGGTCCCGCCTACTAGCTATAGTTGTTGGGACGCCATGCCGCCTTCTGCCTCAGCGGCAAAAGGGCGAAAAGCTTTCTATACTACCTGAGCAGTCACATCATGCGAACATTTAAATAATCCCGTGTTTTCGCTCGATAGCTAAGCTTTCGCCCAAACGAGCGAAAGCCTTGTCTCTATAAGCCAGTTATCGGCCGAATGCTTCCTTTCGTCCTCAAAGGGATGCGAAAGTGCCGAACATTGATCAAATCCCCTTTTCGCCAGCAGGGGGTGTGAACGGTGGGGGCGTAGCCCAACAAGTTCTGTTTCAAATATTAATATATTAGATATCACAACAAAGGAAGCTCAATTATTTTTAGTGCAAGGACAAACATTCCAAACTCTGACAAGTGGGCACACAAATAAAATGTAGAATAACAACATACAACAAATAGATCCAGTGAAGAAAGAAGTATACCTTTCAGTCTCAATCACAAGTCCTAAATAATTCTTCACTGTCTTGAAAGTAAACAACACCTCTAATAGGAACCTTCAGTCCATACTTAGCCAAAAATCTCCACTGTAGTACATTAGAACCATGCTTTACTTCTGTATACATATAGCCACACATAGAGAAAGAAAGTATAATATACACATTTTCATGGAGAAACACGAAACATGAAAACTCGATTCAGATTTGACGGAGACAGCACCCGTGGACAAATCTTGAGGGAAGAGACTTCAACTAAAAATCAGGGGTGGTGGAGATCAATAGGGACGTGTGTAGGGACGTGCGCCGAACAGGAGGGAGACCAGAGGCGGCAGGCCTGGGATGCTCCTGGCCGACTAGTGGCCGCTCTAGGGCCATGTCGAGATGGCCGGCCAGTGGCCGCCATAGGGCCATGCCTGGATGGACGATGGCGGGCCTAAAGCCACACCTAGAGGGCCACCTGCGGGGCTGGGGCCACGCACTGTAGGTGATGAGGATATGTTACCTTCGGATATGACCATTGATTTTATGGTGAGCTCATTTCTACATTTGTATAGTGATTTTTGTTACAATTCACTTGGTTCCATATGTACATGTCATTATTTGCTTGTAGCTACAAATGTGTATAAAAGTGCAAGTCCATCGAAGTTGAACTTTCAGTTCAACGGTAGCCAGACAATACTTAATTGGGAAGGCTATAACTCATTCATCCGGAGTGTGATTGAGGTCAATGATCACTTGATGGAAAGCTTGTTTCATAATCTTTCAAATAGATCTGGTTCGATCTCAATATCATATTAGCAAGGCCTCCAAATCATCATGACAAGTTGCCATTATTTTTGCCAAGTGCTATGTCATCGTCGTGGGTCTCATATTCACCCTTGGAACCCTAGTCCCTGATGGACCACGCCCCAAGGAGATGGAGAATACCTCAAAGATGCCCAAGGATGTCCTGCTCCTTGGCCACCACCTTAGGAGGCAAGCAAGGGCGTTCAAGCCAAGTTGGAGGCCCAATCCATTTGAAGTTTGAGTTAATCTCAAGCTCCACGAATAGTCAATAGTAAAATGGACGCCCAGGTCACAAACGGACTCCGTTTTCAATGATCCACGTATGGATGGAAAGCTATTTTGAGAATCTAACCCATGGAAGTGGTGTCACATTAAAATTCCTTCAGAATCAGTAGGAATCATTGAAACAATTTGACGTCCAGAATCTATCAGGACGCTGCGTTGCCATCTTTTGGGCCGTTTAGGCCTTGTAACGTGTTGGACTTCTTAGGGACGTGAATAGAGGTCCTCGGACGCCGCTTAGGTTAAATAATAAATAGCCGCTGCCTATGTTAGGTTTTGGGTTATGCTTTAGATCAATCTGTGTCACACCCAATTTTAAGGATAAAATTGAATGCACTAACTCATGTGTGCCCAGGGATCAATCACACATACAATCTGACAAATTATAAAAGAGTATCACCACAGTGTATCTTACATCACAATAATAACAATACTTAGTCTTATACATCACAGCGGAAAATAAAAGATAACTCTCTCTCGTGGAACACTATCACAGGGAAGGTCAACTGGTTGACCACAAGCCTAAAAATCCTCAGGAAACTCCTCATACCTGTTGTCATCTGTTACCCATCCGGGATTTTTGTCCAAATAAAGAAAATAAATAAGCGTAAGTACTTCCCATACTTAACAAGATAATATGGGGTTATATAGCTCAAAAAGGACGACACTGGTTTACTGCAGATTAGCACTTTTAGTAAGTCAGGATTTTATTACCAATTATTATCAAGTTATGCTTAAGCTCCCTTTTAAACCCACATATTCAGATATCAGCATCATTTGGATCATATCATCATAAACCATCATAAATGAACCACAATGAGTAACCAATTATTCTGTGAGTTTTCTGGGCCGCTCGTGACCGTGAGCACGACTGTTATAACAGTTTGTAACCCTCTATAGAGGTGGTGCACATTCACCGTGAGTCGTGATTCCTATATGCCCGGGTTAATTACTCCCATATAACTGCCAAGGTGAGCGGGCAGGGTACACTATGAAGTCATTTCGTAGGTTTCTCTAATAAGTTAGGGCCGCTACGTTTCCTCGGTAGGCAGATGTAGGAACCCTCCTTTCCTATGGCACATATCCATCACGGCTATACACATAGGAACAGAGGTAGCCCTATACCCAACATGGCAAGCCCCTCTTGCACCATAAAGGTAACCTCTAACAAGCTAGAAAAGGTCCTATTACTGAGCTAAAGTCAGAGCCATATGACTCTCACGGTTGCACTGTCAGTCCCAGCTTTTGCCGACAGATAAGTCCTTATGGAGGGCCGGGAGCAACATGATCAAAAGTCATTTGCACCTTGTTACAAATCATGTTATACTTTTAGTTCCATAGAACCATTAACTATCGGATAGATCATGTTTAGTTAGAGCACTAGCAATCTACCCATATGCAATTAACCCATAGGAGTCAAGGGAACAAGTCATCAAATGACTAGAATGTCCTTATGGTTATCAAAGTTAGACACATGCACATGAGTAAATAATTAAAGTGAATAGGACATCAAGGTAGGCCCATGCTATACTTGCCTTGGTTCACAAACTCTTGCTGGTTCTGCTGGTCATCGAAGAACTCTGGATCTCCAACGTTCTCCTCACTGTCTGAACACGACCAACACGACAACATACAACATTCCATAGGCATTCATGCAAAGCAAACAATCCTATAGTTAGAACAATACACCAATAGTATAGAAAACAAGATAAAATGTTTATGAAAAGAACCTATGTCTCGCTACAATCACATCAACACGAAGTTCACAAAAATCGGAGCTAAAACGCGAAAGTTATGAATTAAACGGGGTTTTCTATAGCACTTTATTTAATTAAAACTATTCATGAAATTTAAAAGTTGCAAACTTGATTAACAGTGGTACTAACACATAGATTATGAGATTACGAAGCTAACGCAATTTGAACGGATCAATTCGGAGCTAAAACGAAGTTTTTATGAGCAAAACAAATCTAATGGCATTTCTGTAAATACTGAAAACGTATTTTGAACTAAAACAATGCACTTTACGTTTTCAAAATGAGAAAGCGTACTCAGGGAAATGCGCTAGGGATGGTGGGTTCAATTTGGCGAAAATAGGGGGTCTCTTAAGCAATTTTACCCACGAAGGGGTATCTTCTAATCCTGGCCGTAGATCTAGAGATGGACGGCTTGGATCGGCTCAGGTGAAAGAAGAGAAGGGGGGGGTTCGGCCGGCACAGTGATGCTAGTGGCAAGCTCCATGGCCGGCGGCGTGGAGGTCACTGGCGCGCACGGTTAAGGGCCTACGGGCCACGGTTCGAAGAACCGAAGGCACCGAGGGAGAGAGGGGGTGAAGGGGGACTCACCAAGGCCGAGAGAGTGGCTAGAGGACACGGCCAGCGGGGTGGTCGCCATGGCCGATGGCATGGAGGTCTTTGGCACATGTGAATAGGGCTCAAACGACCATGAAACAAGAAAATAATGGCACTGGGAGATGGAGGGGGTACTCGCGAACTCATCCAGGCCGAGAACAGGGCCGGTGGACGTGGTTGGCGCGGTGGTCGCCATGGCCGGTGCCTAAAGCTCACGGGCGCACGCAATAATGGTCATGCAAGCCACCAAAAGCCAAGGGAAAAGGTCGGGGAGAGAGAGGAGAGCACGACGATTCTCACCATGGTGAAAGTCAGAGCGGAGGTGGCTCGGGGACGGTGGTTCGCGTGGAGGGCGGACGGCGAAACCGGCGACCTCGATGCGGTGGTTGCTGGGCTTCCTCGGTGCCTGGCGAACACGAAGAAGAGAGCGAGGAGCAGTAGGGGTGTGCGCGGGGGGTTCGGCTCCCTTTAAAATGAGGCCGAGGAGCGGGGAGGGGCACTCCCACGATCGAAGGCGTGGGCGCGGCAGCGGTTGCGCCAGGCGCGCATGGGGTGGGAGGTCGGGGGCGGCATTGACACGCAGGGCCGGGATGGCAGCGGCTGTAGCGCGAGGCAGTGGCGCGGCAGTGGTTGCTATGGAGCTAGGCTGTGGCACGACGGTTTCACGCGAGCTGGGCCAGCCCAAGAACAGGAGGAGAGGAGAGCGAGCGGGCCACGGGGAGAAAATGGGCTAGCAGGCCGGTTGGGCCAGCGGGAGGGAGAAATGGCCTACGGGCCGAGACTGAGGAATGGAGGGGGAGGAGAAAAAGAATTTATTTTCTTTTTCCAAATACATTTTCCAATCTCATTTTCAAGTTGAATTTGAATTCAATTCAAATTCTAGTAAAAGTCAATCATTACAAAAACAAATGTGCAGCAGCATGAATGCATCAACATGTTACTAACCTTATATTTGATTTTATTTTCACAAAAATTATTTCTTTCCTAAATTTCAATGCTAACATAATAACATAATTAAATCGAATTTTTTATATTTCAAAACACTGAAATTTTGGGTGTTACAATTCTACCCCCCTTAAAATGAATCTCGTCCTCGAGATTCAGGTGGTTGCTTACTCAAACAGTTGAGGATAAGACTTTCTCAGATCCTCTTCTCTTTCCTAAGTAGCCTCATCCTCTGTATACCGATTCCACTGCACCTTGCACATCTTTATAGTTTGGCTTCTTGTAACTCTTTTGATAGTTTCCAAGATCTTTATCGGATACTCTTCATATGTAAGATCTTCCTTAATAGCAAGCTCTTCCAAAGGAATCTGCTCTTCTGGTACCCTAAAACACTTTTTCAATTGAGAAACATGGAACACATCATGCACACCTGACAAGCTTTTAGGCAGTTCCAATTGATAAGCTACTTCTCCATGTCTCTCTAGGATCTTAAAAGATCTTATATACCTTGGTGCCAACTTTCCCTTCATATTGAATCTTTTCACATTTCTCATTGGTGACACCTTCAAGTACACATAATCTCCAACTTCGAAAGTCAGCTCTCTTCTACGAGTATCAGCGTAACTCTTCTGTCAGGACTGAGCCACTCTTAAGTTGTCTCTAATCATTCTCACTTGTTCTTCCTCGTCTCTAAGGACATCGGGTCCAAACACTTGAGTTTCACCAGTCTGATTCCAGAACAAAGGCATTCTACATTTACGTCCATATAACGCCTCAAAAGGTGCCATCTTGAGACTCTTCTGATAACTGTTGTTGTACGAGAACTCTACGTATGGCAGACTCTTCTCCCAACTATTACCATACTGTAGTGCACAGGCTCTCAACATATCTTCCAAAATATGGTTGATCCTTTCAGTCTGTCCATCAGTTTAAGGGTGGTAAGCAGAACTAAAATTCAACTTTGTCCCCAAAGATCTGTGTACTTTATGCCAGAATTACGATGTAAATTGAGTGCCTCTATCCAACACAATCTTCTTGGGAACACCATGTAAACACACTATTCTTTCCATGTACAACTCTGCTAACCTTGCACCTGTATAGGTAGTCTTGACTGGTAAAAAGTGAGCAACCTTGGTGAGTCTATCAGCTTCTTCCCTAGCATGAGCTAGTCTTTGTGTTGCTCTCTCAATTTTTTGGCCGAAAATTAGCTTGCCAGTGTCTGGGTCTAGGCTTCCCCCATGAGCGTAGAACCAATTCTTCGCGCGTTGAGGCCAGTTCTTCTCTATTGTTTCAGGTATGATTCCCTTGGTAGTAATCTCTGCTTCTAGGTTCTGCCACTTGGGAATAGCACTCCTATAACCACCTGATCCCATACGATGATGGTATTGCTTCTGTCGGGCATTCTGCCGATTCCTCATCACATGTTCCTCACTGTCTTGAGATGTCTTGTATTCTATGAAGGCATCCCAATGAGACTCCAACTTAACAAACGCCTTAGCATTGAAATTCGGCGTAGCATTCTTCAAGATAAACTTTTTATACAATGTCTTCTTCCAACTCTGGAACAATGTTGCCATCGTCTTCATTGTCCAATCCCTCACTAGCTCCTTCAAAGCATCATCTGCTTGTAATGTGAAATGCTGAGTGATATCTCTCTAAGCTAGGTTCTTGTCACGATCAGATACAAAACTAACACTAGGAGCGGATATCTTCTGCTTTCATTCACGAGCACTAACTGGGATCCTATTCCTTACAATGAACCCACATTGATTGACATATGTCTGAGCGCGTGGTCCCAATGGTTTACCGGTGTCGGTGTCGAATTCTGATATTATGAAACGGCCCTCTAATGGCTTTTTTGGCCCTCGGACTTTCCTACTTTTATCGGTGGTTGATGTAGATCCAGAGACCAGCTACATGAGTAGAAACACAACGATTAACAATAAATATACATACGCATGCATCTATAAAAGATGATAGATAATCGAATATACCTCGCCAGTATTTTCTTACACGACAATTTGTTGATCTTCAACCATCGGTATATTCAGGATATCCTCATAATCAGCAAAGTACTGACTCGTGTCATCTACATCCACATTAATTGGTGCCGGCGTTGATAATATCCGCCATTATGTCATCACTTAAGTTATCATCCGGAGCAGCCATTTATATCTTCAAGATAACACATAGATAGAATTACTATGGTACATAAGTACATGTGATAACACATATAGAATTATTAAATTCAATTAAATATAATAACCCATAATATTTCATAAGGATAAACAATAATAAGGTATAGGCTTTGGAATCGAATCAAAAACACTTTCGATCCAAAAACATGGAAATAAGTACATGTATATATATACACATAGAATGATACAATATATTTTCTCTCTCTCTCAACACATAGAAATAAGTGCATATGTCTATATCTCTAGATATGCATGTGATAACACATAGAATGTCTCTCTAGATACAATTTTCTCTCTCTCTCAACACATGAAAATAAGTACATGTATATATACATATAGAAATAATTAAGTACATATGTATACATATAGAATCTCTCTCTAGATATATATAGAGAGATATAATATATAATTAATAAATCCAATTAAATAAATCTAACATGAAATTAGATAAACTAGTAATAGATAATACATTTTAATCTAACATATATCAAAAACTATAATAAAAAACTGTCTAAAAAAACTATCTAAATAAAATACTAATTAAATTTTAATACATTTAAATCTAACATATATCAAAAACTATCTAAAAAATAACTAAAAAACTAACAATAAACTACTAATTAAAATTTAATACATTTTAATCTAACATACAGCCGAGACTTTGTAAAAAAAATCTAAAAAACATGGCCGATCGAGAGCACAGATCAAGAGTTCGACGGAGGGTACGGTGGGCGCGCGGGAAGCATCGGTGACGGAGGGTGGGGTCGGGTGCGGCGGCGGAGACGGGATGTGGCGCGCGATGCGGGCCGGGAGAATGGCGCGGCTGGGCGGGGGTAGACGACGACGGCGACGCGGCAGAGACGAGCTCGACGACGATGGATGGCGCGGCCGGGTGGGGCTGAGCGACGGAGGCAAGATCGAAGATGAACAGAACAGACATTCGATATATATAGGTCGGGACCCTTTAGTCCCGGCTGGTAAGACCAACCGGGACTAAAGGTCCAACCCTTTAGTCCCGGTTGGTCTTACCAGCCGAGACTAAATGTCCGTCGGGACTAAAGGTATTTTTGGGCAGGCACCGAAATTGTTGCCCACCCTTTAGTCCCGGTTCTTGGCCTAGGCCGGGACCAAAGGCCTCAAATTTTAGCAACCCGCCAACGTAATTGGAAAGGCCTGGGATTTTGATTTTGTTTAATACTAGGTTAATCAATTAATTCCATAACAACTTCAATACTTTGCAATATTTATTTTAAAAAATACTATTGATTAACTAATTATTTATTGTAAATAGGAAAAATTTGTAACCTAAAGTTTTTAATTTCTTTTATGAATATAGAATATAAATGTTACTAATACTAAGTATTTTATTAATGCAAAAATATATTTGTAACTTAAAATTAATAAAACTAATATTATTCGATAGGAAATTTATTATCACATTATTGTAACGTCAATGTTTCAATTTTTTCTCGGTTTTTGACCAGAACTGACAGGAAATTTTTGTTGAACCTATAAAAATAAAGAAAATATAGTATTTTTTGTTCTACAACTTTTTCAAATGAAAAAATGGCCTATATAAGGATTGTATATATTGATTAGCTTAACAAACTTGGTATTCAAAAATTTTCAATTTGAGACAATCTAGGGTTCTGAAAACTAGTTTGTAGGCGTTGAAATTTAAAAATCACAAATTTGAACCATCCAAACTTTCTCAAATGGAAAGTTGACCAAAACAACAATTGTAGATCTTTTTTAGTTTGACAAACTTGGTATTCAAAACTTTTCAATTAGAAGTAATTTAGAGTTCATAATACTAGAGTCAAAGTATTGTTTTTTCATTTGGCCAAATTTGACTTGGTCAAGCTCAAATGAGACACTAAATGACCTTAGATGAAAAAACTCTGAATACCAAGTTTGATCATCTCAGCAAGATCTACAATTGTTACATAGCTTATTTTCCCATTTGAGAAATTTTTATCAAACACTAGTCACAACTTCTTGAGTCTCATATAGACTTTCTAAAACTATGTCACACACTTACGAAATTTGAACTACATTTTATTCAAGCTTTCTCAAATGAAAAAATGGCCTATATAAGGATTGTAGATATTGATGAGCTTAACAAATTTGGTATTCAAAACTTTTCAATTTGAGACAATCTAGGGTCCCGAAAACTAGTTTATAGGCGTTGAAATTTAAAAATCACAAATTTGAACCACCCAAACTTTCTCAAATGGAAAGTTGACCAAAACAACAATTGTAGATCTTTTTGAGTTGCATAACCTTGGTATTCAAAACTTTTCAATTTGAAGTCATTTAGAGTTTATAATACTAGAGTCAAAGTGTTGTTTTTTTTCATTTGACCAAATTTGACTTGGTCAAACTTGCTCAAATGAGACACTAAATGACCTCAGATGAAAAAACTCTGAATACCAAGTTTGATCATCTCAGCAAGATCTACAATTGTTACATAGCTCATTTTCCCATTTGAGAAATTTTTATCAAACACTAGTCACAACTTCTTGAATCTCATATAGACTTTCTAAAACTATGTCACACACTTGTGAAATTTGAACTACATTTTGTTCAAGCTTTCTCAAATGAAAAAAATAGCCTATATAAGGATTGTAGATATTGATGAGCTTAACAAACTTGGTATTCAAAACTTTTCAATTTGAGACAATCTAGGGTCCCGAAAACTAGTTTATAGGCGTCGAAATTTAAAAATCACAAATTTAAACCATCCAAACTTTCTCAAATGGAAAGTTGACCAAAACAACAATTGTAGATCTTTTTGAGTTTAGTAAACTTGGTATTCAAAACTTTTCAATTTGAAGTCATTTAGAGTTCATAATATTAGAGTCAAAGTGTTGTTTTTTTCATTTGACTAAATTTGACTTGGTCAAACTTGCTCAAATGAGACACTAAATGACCTCAGATGAAAAAACTCTGAATACCAAGTTTGATCATCTCAGCAAGATCTACAATTGTTACATAGCTCATTTTCCCATTTAAGAAATTTTTATCAAACACTAGTCACAACTTCTTGAATCTCATATAGACTTTCTAAAACTATGTCACACACTTGTGAAATTTGAACTACATTTTGTTCAAGCTTTCTCAAATGAAAAAATGGCCTATATAAGGATTGTAGATATTGATGAGCTTAACAAACTTGGTATTCAAAACTTTTCAATTTGAGATAATCTAGGGTCCCGAAAACTAGTTTGTAGGTGTCGAAATTTAAAAGTCATAAATTTTAGACACTTACAAGGCGATGAGGTTAATTATGAAAAGTGGAATGCTGACGTGCTAGGAGCCTTTCTGTCCAAGACGACCTACGAATCCCTGGTCCACAAGCTAGGATGCAGGGGCCCGCGGACTACCAAGGAACTCCTGGACATCGCCACCAGTCACGCCTCTAGAGAGGAGGCGGTGGAGCCATCTTTGATCGCTCCGACGGAAAGACAAGGCGGAACGAGGACGTCGGCGAAGGCACCTCCAACCGTCCTGCCAAAGGGAAAAATAAGAAGCAACGGCGCGACAACTCACTCGTGGCCGCTACCGACCGTAAAGGTGGCCGGAAGCCCACGGAGGGCACTCCGAACCACTTCGAGAAAATGCTCAAGGGGCCATGCCCAAACCACGCCTTCCCAGCCAAGCACCTATACAAGGAATACGGCCTTATGCGCAAATACTTGGCTGGGGGCCTTAATAAGGGGGAGCAGGGGAAGGAGCCTGTCCCCACCACTGATGACGCAGAGGAGAAGGACGACACCTTCCCAACACCGACCAGCGCCCTCATGATCTTTGGAGGATCAACGACCTACGACTCTAGGCACAGCCAGAAGGTCGCACGTCGTGAGGTCTATACCGTCGGACCGACCATGCTAGCCTTTCTCCGGTGGTCGGAATCCACCATAACCTTCGACCGGACCGACTATCCGGATGCCATCCCACACCTAGGAAGGTATCCGCTTGTCGTCGACCCGATCGTCGGTCCAAAGCGGCTCACCAAGGTACTGATGGATGGGGGCAGCGGCCTCAACATCATGTACGCCAAGACACTCAATGAGATGGGCATCGACCGAACGCACCTCCGTCCCATCCAAGCACCTTTCCATGGCATCATGCCTAGAAGGCAAGCCGTGCCACTGGGGCAGATTGACTTGCCCGTCACTTTTGGGGATCGGTCCAATTACCGGACTGAGACCCTCACCTTCGATGTAGTGGGGTTCCTAGAGACTTTCCACGCCATCCAAGGGTGACCATGCTATGCGAAGTTCATGGCCATACCCAATTACACGTACCTGAAGCTGAAGATGCCAGGTCCCCGTGGGGTCATCACCATCGGCACCTCCTTCTAGTGCGCTTACAAGTGTGAGGTCGAATGCTGCGGACACGCATCCGCAGTCATCGCATCCGAAGAGCTCGCCACCCTTAGGGAGGAGGTCATTGAAGGGACACCCGACGCAAAGAAGTCATCCAGATCGTTCGAATCGGCAGAAGGCTCTAGGGAGGTCCTCTTGGATCCCAGCAGCTCCGAGGGCAAAAAAGTCTGTATCGGGACCGCGCTCTCCTCCGAATAGGAAAGCGCGCTCATTGACTTCCTCCGTGCCAACAAAGACATCTTTGCGTGGAAACCCTTGGATATGCCGGGCATCCCGAGGGAGGTCATCGAGCATACCCTCCAAATCCTCCCGGGCTCCAAGCCGGTGAAACAACGCCTGCACCGCTTCAATGAGGAGAAACGCATGGCCATTGGCAAGGAGATAGCCAAACTACTGGCCGCAGGATTCATTAAGGAAGTATACCACCCAGAGTGGTTAGCAAATCCTGTTCTTGTCTGAAAAAAGAATGGGAAATGGAGAATGTGTGTCGATTATACCGGCCTCAACAAAGCATGTCCAAAGGATCCATTTCCTTTACCACGAATAGACCAAATAGTCGATTCCACCTTGGGGTGCAAAACCCTCTACTTCCTTGATGCATACTCTGGCTACCATCAAATCGCGATGAAAGAATCCGACCAGCTCGCAACATCTTTTATCACGCCCTTCGGATCGTTTTGCTATATTTCAATGCCGTTCGGTCTAAAGAATGCTGGGGCAACGTACCAGCGCTGTATGCTTAATTGCTTCAGAGACCTCATCGAGTGAACTGTTGAGGCCTATGTCGACGACATCATAGTTAAATCCAAGTGAGCTGACCACCTTATCGCCGACCTTGAACAAACCTTTGCGAAACTCTAGGCAAACGACATCAAACTCAATCCCGAAAAATGTGTTTTCGGGGTCCCGAAGGGCATGCTGCTCGGCTTCATCATCTCCGAGCGCGGCATCGAAGCCAACCTAGAGAAAATATCAGCCATCACAAGGATGGGCCCAATCCAAAACATAAAGGGGGTTCAGCGAATCACAGGGTGCCTTGCCGCCCTCAGCCAATTCATTTCACGCCTCGACGAACGAGGACTCCCCCTTTGTCGACTCCTAAAGAAAACTGATCGCTTTAAGTGGACAGCCAAGGCTCAGGAGGCGCTTGACATGGTTAAATGATTTTTAACTAAGCCGCCGGTCCTAGTTCCTCCATGCGACGGAGAATCTCTCCTACTATATATATTGGCCACCACTCAAGTGGTTAGCTCCGCCTTAATATTAGAGTGAGAGGAAGAGGGGCACGCCTTCAGGGTGCAGCGCCCTGTATATTTCATCAGCGAGGTTTTATCCGACTCCAAAACCCGCTACTCCCAAATCCAAAAACTTCTCGACACCGTCCTCATCTCCAAAAGGAAGCTACGCCACTACTTCGAGTCACACCCCGTGACAGTAGTGACGTCGTTCCCCCTCGGTGAGGTCATTCGTAGCCATGACACTACGGGAAGAACCGCAAAGTGGGCACTCGAGCTGATGGATCAGGGCATTTCTTATGCCCCCCGAACGGCGATCAAATCTTAGGCACTAGCCGACTTCATCGCGGAGTGGACCGAGGTCCAGATGCCACCAGCAGCCGTCGATCAAGAGTACTGGACAATGTATTTCGACGGATCGCTGATGAAGAAGAGCGCTGGGGCAGGACTAGTCTTTGTATCCCCCCTTGGAGTCCACATGAGGTACATGGTTTGGCTTCATTTCCCCTCATCCAATAATACTGCAGAATACGAAGCGCTCATCAACGGCCTACGAATTGCCATCGAGCTAGGCATCCGATGCCTCGACATTAGGGGCGACTCTCAGTTGGTCGTCAACCAGGTTATGAAAGAGTCATGCTGCCACGACACCAAGATGGAGGCATACTGTCAAGAGGTCCGACATCTGGAGGACAAATTGGACAGCCTCGAACTCAATCACATCCCCAGGCACCTCAATGAAGCGGCCGACACGCTCGCAAAAGTAGCATCCACTCGAGAGCCAGTCCTAATAGGCGTCTTTGCCAGTGATCAACACAAACCCTTAGTATGCTACGCGGGATCGGAACAAGCCGATAATGGCCCTTCTAGTCCGACCCCTGGGGCCGATCCACCAACTGCTCCGCCCGACCCCAAGGTCATGGAGCTTGAAGAGGACCCAACAGTGGAGTCCGATCCTCCCGATGACTGGAGAACGCTTTACCTCGACTATCTCCTCCACGATGTACTACTGACCGAAAAGATGGAAGCCCGACGGCTCACACGATGCGCCAAGTCCTTCGTTCTTGTAGAGGGCGAACTCTACAAACGAAGTCACATCGGAATTCTGCAACTCTATATTCCTAGCGAATAGGGAAAACTTCTACTGAGCGACATCCACGGTGGAGCATGCGGTCATCATGCCACACCAAGAACCTTGGTTGGGAATGCATTCCGACAAGGTTTCTACTGGCCCACCGCAGTAGCCGATGTCGAGCAAATTGTACGCACCTGCGAAGGGTGCCAATACTACGCTCGGCAAACACACCTCCCAACCCAGGCTCTCCAGATGATCCCCATCACATGGCCCTTTGCGGTCTAGGGGCTCGACCTGGTTGGGCCACTCAAAAAGGCACCCGGGGGCTTTACCCACCTGCTTATCACCATAGACAAGTTTACAAAATGGATTGAAGCTCGACCAATATCCATAATCAAATCCGAGCAAGCTGTGCTGTTCTTTCTCGACATCATCCATCGCTTTGGAGTACCGAACTCCATCATCACAGACAACGGCACGTAGTTCACCGGTAGGAAATTCGTTCGCTTCTGTGATGAACAACACATCCGAATCGATTGGGCAGCCGCCGTGCACCCCCGGATGAACGGGCAGGTCAAGCGCGCAAATGGCATGCTTCTTCAAGGCCTCAAACCTAGAATTTTCAACCAGTTGAACAAGTTCGGCGCGCGTTGGCTTGCTGAGCTCCTAGCTATGCTCTAGAGCCTAAGGACAACTCCTAGCCAAGCCACCGGCTACACACCTTTCTTCATGGTCTACGGTTCCGAGGCCGTTCTCCCAATGGACCTCGACTATGGAGCACCAAGAATCAGAGCATATGACAAGCAGGGAGCCGAGGCATCTCACCAAGACGCCATGGACTTGCTGGATGAAGCCCGAGACATCACCCTCCTCCGTTCAACTAAGTACCAGCAAGTGTTGCGGCGGTACCACAGCCGACGGGTGTGGGGTCGAGCCTTCAACGTCGGAGACCTCGTCCTCCATCTTGTGCAGAGCAACAAGGATCGCCACAAACTCTCCCCGCCCTGGGAAGGGCCCTACGTCGTCGTGGAAATACTTCGCCCAGGCGCCTACCGGTTGAAAACCATCAAAGGCGAGGTCTTCACCAACACCTAGAACATTGAGCAGCTACGTCGCTTTTACCCTTAAAATAAGCATACGCTCTTCCTTATCAGTTTTTGTCATAATAATACTCCGATCCTTAGTGACTTCCGACCCCTGCAAATAGCGAGGGGTCAGACCTCACTCGGGGGCTGGCATGAGATCGTAACATATGACATATATAATACAAATATTACGCTTGCAAAAAATTCCTGTGTTATACTTACAAACATTCTCTAAGTTTTCCATTCGCCTCATAAACGAGTCCCGAGGGCTAAGATCTTGGGAACCAATTCTGAATACAACTGGTAGGACTGCGAGACACCCACGCCCTAGCGGCTGCAACCTCTTTGCTCACCAGTTCAATTAGAATTAGTTCGCCCATGTTCCTAGCTTCTTATGACTTAGACCATGAGAAGAGTCGGAAAGCACTAAAATCATTCCTACAGAAAGGAGAGAAGATAAAAATTGCTTGCCATAAGCAAAGGATGTAATTTCGTTCATTTTTTGCACAAATTCGTCACTTACAAAGCGATTTCATTACAAAAAGGAACAATATACTTATAAATTCAGAGGACTGTTTGCTCGGGGGCTTCCCCACAAAGTTATTTCATTATAGTCTCTGCTTAGCTCTACTACAAGTACTACTGCGGTCGCCGCGACACGCTCTCCATCGGTGATGCCCAGGGCATGTACACGGGCCAGCTCGTCTACTACGGTCGCCGCGCCATGCTCTCCATCGGTGACGCCCAGGGCATGTACACGGGCCAGCTCGTCTACTATGGTCACCGTGCCACACTCTCCATCGGCGATGCCCAAGGCATGTACATGGGCCAGCTCGTCTACTGTGGTCGCCGCGCCATGCTCTCCATCGGCGACATCCCGATATCCCGCCGCTTCGCTGGATCCTCGAAGGCGCCACCATCTACGACGTCTCCACCAGAGCATCTGGGGACTATGCCATCGTCGTCAGCCACAACCTCGACAATGATGCCACCACCAGGGCGTCTGGGGACTATGCCATCATCCCTAGCCATAACCCTGACAACGGTGTATGAGCAAGAAACACCTCCCGCCAAAGGAGGAGCATAGCGGACGATGGCACAGTCGACGACGTACGACGCCCACCGGCGCCTCTTCTCTTTCGACAGCAGCGACTCCTCAGCAAGGGCAGTACGCACCATCTCATCTACGTTGGATAACCTCCGGCTCGACATCACACGCCAGACTCGTGAGCAAATTTGTGAGTTCTCTCTCTCTCTCTCTCTAGCATTACTCTTCCTCACTTAGGAATTGCCGCGATGCACGGACGTGTTCGGCGGAAAGGAAGAAGAAGGAGAGATAGCGGCTCGGAGGTAGAAGAGGAGGTGGGATGAGAACTCCTCTCCCCCTCCCTATTTAAAGAGGAGGCGCGGTAGCTAAGGAAAGGCGAAAGGTTGGACGAAAAAACCCTCTCCCTTCCCCTCTTTAAATACGGAATCAATGCTGAATGATATCTGAGGGGATGCACCAAAACTGACGGGACGCACCCCGGTCGACGAGGCATCCCTCTTTGGTCAAACTGAGCACTGCCTGGGTATGGCCTGCTACTGACCCACTCTGGACGTGGCAATTAAGGCGCCCACATAGGCAGATAGCCCTTCACCTCCCCATGCAGGACCACGGATGATCCAATGATAGGACCTTTCGAATCTCCTGGGCTGGCCGTTCGGCCCAGAAGACACGACGAACGAACGTCCAAAGAAAGATAAGCCTCTCAGCTTTCTCACTTTATGCGTTAAAATTCATTCACAAGTTTCTGACCCTGTCAAACGGCGGGGACACGAACATCACTCGGGGGCTACCGAGGATGACTACCAGTCTAGACATCCTCTTCACCCGACCCCTCCGTATGCTTGAAACTGGGAGTACAGAATACGGGCATAGAACTTTGAGTAAAACTGGACGAACTGGCAGACCCTATGCCTCGGTGGCTACGGTGTTTTCGTTCACCAGAAAAACCATGCTCAAACACCCCTCATTCACGTCTGCCTTCTCAAGAAGGGTTCGGAGGGGTCCACCTACAGAGTCTCTCCCAAAAGAGAAGCTGTCATGTTCCCTAAGTTAATTAAATGGCTCGGATCGCCACCGAGACACGAAAAACAAAGAATAGCAATTCTTATGCAGGTTACTCCAACCTCATCGCGAAACATCAGGGTCCGAACCCCGCGTGGACACATTTGGTAAGAGCCTTTCATCACTCATACTGCCAAGGTAACGTTGCCGACCCCGCCTTCATTTCGATTATATTATACGTAGGCAAAACATCCCAATGCTTTGTGTCGCACCACGAAACGGCTGTCGCCTCATTCGATATAGGCGACCACAGGCCGAGGTTCGAAGGTCAGCCCACGAAGGGCTCGAGGCCGCCTCATGCCGAACAGAGCTAGGGAGAGATAACCGAGACAAGCCCCAGTGGCCCTGCTTGACCCCGCTCAGAAGCGAATAGGGATGTCTCAACCTTCTCTCGTTCGATTCTAACCTTGAGCCAAACCCACAGAATCTCCATCGAGGAGAGGCCATCGGCCCCCCTGAGCTTATCGAACGACTTAGGCATCTACTGGGAGGCGGGTTAAGAAGTTGTGGAGTGCCACCAGAGGGCTCTACCGACCCATTAGCAAATGATGGACCCGGATTCCACACGAACATACCCATTAGTGAGCTCATTGAGCGCGACAATCGAGCCGTCAAGGAAAGTGTCGTTCACTCAGCCCCTCCGATTGTGAAAACCGAGGACGGGGTAACACGCAAATAACGGCCAACCCCTATTAGACCCTAACAAGGCTCGGGGGCTCGAGCCAAACAATACAGGGACATAGGTTCGAAGGCCCCACCTTGCCGAGCCCATAGAGTCCCCAGTTGGGGATTTCTGTTGGAAGATAGGGCGGGGAATATTATGATGACATCCATGGACTTCATCGACCCTGTCACCAAAACCACAGTTCCGATCTCCAGTAACCCCCGACCCCAGCAAATGCAGGGGGTCGGACCTTACTTGGGGGCTGGTTAAGGTACAGCTACCTCCTTTCTTTCTTTTGGAACAATCTCCTCGCATTATAACCAGCGGTATAATTCAGGGGAATAGATTGGTAAGATCGTAAAACATCAAACAAAACAAAATTACGACGCAAAATCGCAAAAAGCATCCAGACTCGAAAAATACTGACACTTGTCCACATATTACACATATGTTGTTCTCAAAATTGTTCGACTAATTATTCCCGCAGAGGGAGAACCATCTCTTTCAGATTGTCTGCCAGGTTCTTCGCAAGGGGAGCAACCATCTTCTCCATTTCCTCCAGCTCTTCATCCTCGTAGGTGGACGGGAAGCCTTCGCTCATCACCTTCAGGTTTATTTCCTTCTTGTAATGGGCGTGGGCGACGGTGAAGGCCTGGGTAATCCCAGCGTGAAAGGCACTCTCCTCAAGCTGGCCCACCCAAGCCGTGATACCTGTGACACGAGCCGTGAGCGGGCTGGTCTCCACCGGCTCTGTCACATTCAGGGCATTAAGGACCACCCTGACCGCAGCTTGTAGAAGATCGTGCTCATCACTCTCAACCTAAAGGGCCCTTCGCGCATAGGCAGCCTCTTTTTCTAGCTTGGTGGAGACGTTCTCAGCTCTCAACCTACGGTTCACCGCGTCACCGAGCTCCGCCCGGAGAGAGCGGACCACCGCGACATCCTCATCCACCTTCTGCTGGAGGGTCATGGCCCTGCTCTCGGCCTCCTGCCGGAGTTCCCGCTCCATCTCTAGCTCCTTCAGGACTTCGCCAGCCTTCTCATTGACCGCGGCATTCTTCTACAGCAGCTCGTCTCGCTCTTTCTAGAGCCTGGCAATCTCCTCCCCATCCAGCTTAGACCTCGCCGACAGATCCTCAAACATCCCGTGGGCCTCCTCCACGTCCTGACGCGCCTGGGCCTCCTGCTCCTGGGCAGTAGCAAGCTGGGCGGCCATGTCTGCTCATAGCCGGGCCTCCTTGAAAAGGTGATCCCTCTCCGCCTTCTGCTCATGGAGAAATTGGGACTTTTCTGGCTACGAGCAACAAGAATCTGAAGAGGAAGAAGACCGGTATCAGAAAAGCGAAAACACAAAAAACATGCGCAGAAAGAAGAAAGCCCAGCAAATACCTGAGTAGTAGGAATAACAATCTCACGGAGGGCTCCTCTGGCCTGGTCTAGGGCATTCAGCATGGTCGAAATCCCGATGTCAAGACCCTCCCGCTCCATGCTCTCGGAATGATCATCGAGCGAGAAAAGGGCCGACGTCGGGTCCTGAGTAGCCATCCACTAGAGCGGTGGCTCCCCCCGCACGGGGAGCAGTCTCCTCCCGACAAAGGGGCCGGGGGCGGCTCCCTCCTGACCCTATGCGGCACCACTGCCGCGCTTGAGGATCCTTCGATTGGATCCTCCTCCATCTAGGCCACTTCGAGCGCCACGGTTGGATCCACCTGGGCCCCCGGTGGCACAGATTGCACTACGCCCTCGTGCGCTATCACGGCCGTACCCAGCTAGTCCAGGCTTGGCGCAGTCATGACCGCCTCCACCGGTGGTATACGGCCCTCGGCTGGCTATACCACGTCCACCATGAAGGAAGCCGCCTACTCGGTAACCTCCGCGGGCGTGGGCGCCACCACAAACGCCGTCGGGTCGGCCAATGCGGCCCCAACGTCGGCATCACTCCTGCCCAAAATAGGGGTGATGGCAGGCGACACCATCTATCTTGCTTGAATGGTGAGGCTCTTCTTGGGCGCCAGCCCTAGGGGGTGACCCGTCCGCAAGAACCTACACAAAGGTAATAACCATTAAAGTCAAAATAAAAATGGAAAAAGGATGAAAATAGAGGAATCAGCAGCTTACGTTGACGTCCTCAGCCAGTGGAAGCGTTTTGGGGATGGATCCCTAGATCCCTGCCCTAACTCATCTAGGCGGGACCATTTCATGCCTGCCCCCTGCTCTGGGCAGGGGGGTTCATCTCGTCGGGTGCGGCACTGGAGTCGCTTCTCTCCATCGTCTTATCGGGCGCGGCACCAGAGCCGTCCCCCTCCATCGTCTCACGGGGTGCAGCACCAGAGCTACTCCCTTCCATCGTTGCCTCAGGGATGGCGGCAGCAGGCCCGCCCTCCCCCATCCACCAGTCCTTGGCCGGCATGCCGTGCGAAGTGGCGGACTCGCCGGCCTCCACTGACCTCATCGATCTACTTCCCTCCACGTGGAAAGGGAAGGGCCCTTGCATGGATGGGTGGCCACTCGTCAGCGTGTCCTCGTCCTCCAGGACACCCCAATCCACGCCGATGGCTACCTCATCATCATCGTCGTCATCGTCGTCATCCTCACTGCTCACGTCCTCTCCCCAATCCCGTGCCTCCTGCTTTAGTCGTTTCGCCTTCTTCATCTCTTCCCTTGCTTTCTTGTCCTGCTCGACCACGAGTTGATTCGCCGCTACCACGACCTTGTCCTTTGGCAGTGGAACCAGGCTGTCTTTAAAGACCAGCACCCTCAACTGGTCCCAACGTCATAAAGCAAGTGTTAAAAATGGAGATCCAGGAAAAAAGAAAAGAGCACGGGAGAGGAGGGCTTACAAATTCAAAGAATCCAGGCTTCGGCCACATTGGGGGGGTGTCCGGGCACCGGATACACAATGTTGAGGACCCTACCTGTAGAATCCTTCGTTAGGTCCATCACCTCCTTGATGCGCTGCGCCACTTCCGAGTAAGGGAGCGCCTCGTCAACAAGCATCGTCCCCTCAAACGATATCCCGGGCATCATCCGATGTAGGGGAAGCACACGCGCCATCAGGGGTGCCACCCTCCTAGCATGGTAGGCACCGATAATCTCTGTCCCCTTTACACCCCGACCCTTCAGGGCTTGGAGGGCGGAAAGAAGGTCGAAGATGTGTTTCTTGTCTTTGGACTGGACGCCCCAGCCCCACAACTCCGGAACGTCCACAATAAGACGTCCAGTATACTTCGGTAGGGTGGCACTCGCATCATCCCTAATGTAAAACCACTACGAGTGCCATCCCTTGTTGGATGTCGCCAGACGCATGTATGGGTAACCCTTTGACCGGGTATGGCGCAGATGAATGCTGGCACATCCCATCGGCACGTTCACATCTTTCCCCCCCAATTTTCCTCTTTGACAGACTAATGTTAAAGAAATACCGCCATAGATCAAAATGGGGATCGATCCCCAGGAAACCCTCGCACAGGGCAACAAACGCTGCCTTGTGCTGAATCCCATTGGGATTAGATGCTGCAGCTCTACCTCATAATAATCCAACAGCCCCCTAAGGAATCTATGCGTGGGTACCCCGAATCCCCGCTCATGGAAGATGGCAAAAGAGACAACATACCCTTCAGGCGGCACCGACTCACCCTCGTCGCCAGGTAGCAACCACTCTTGGATGGCGGACAGTGGGCAGAGAAGGCCATGGTGGACGAGGCCCTCCAGACACTGGGAGGTGATGCTTGATCTGCCCCACAACTCCATTAAAACAGTAGGGGGAAGGGCAGGCGTGAGCTTGACGGTGGCTGGAACACGAACGCAGGCCGGTCGATGGTGGCGATGCGGGCGCGAGAGGCTGGGATGATTGGCGGCGGATGTTTCAGAACACAAAGGTAGGGGAGCAAAATACGGAACCTTGGGGGCAAACCCCGTGGTTTTATAGGGGGCGATGGACGCGAGAAGGGCAACCGTCTGCCTCGATCTCCAGGCCTGCCACGCGTGCCACCGCGTCACGTCGCGGGACACGCGCCCGCAGTCCCTATCCTCTCACCCCAAAAATCTCGGTGGACGGTTCGCCTTCCCCAGGCGAATCCAGACTCTCTACCCACCTGGGAAACGCAAGCCACGAAGGCCTTTTTTTCCTCTCCTTGGCCCACCTAGGGCCTCGAAGCTCAGCGGCCAGCCCAACTGAGGAAGGGTCCATGAACAACCCAAAATCAAGGGCGCAAGCACCAGTTAGGTCAGCCCTGAAATAAGTTCCCCACGAACAGGATACCACGACCCTCTTGAAAAAATGACCAGTTGACGAAAAGATTAAGTCCTTCAGCCTTACCCACAAAGGGACCAATACAACCCCCCGGGCGACTCTACTCAAATCACCCGAGGGCTCGGGGGCTACACCCATCGGGTGCGCTCGCGCGCACCCTCTGGCAAAGAAACTCCGACGAAATCAAAAAACACCCTCCAGGTGGTTCTACTCGAATCACCTAGAGGCTCGGGGGCTACTGTTGGGGACCTAATACCGAGGTACCCTAGAAGGTGGAACCAATAACCACCGAACGTTAAAAACTTCTGGACACATAAGAGCGTTGCTTCACCCCTTACTGGGGTGACAGGAGCTTGGTTCCACTTCACTCGACGCCTCTGAGGTGGCTCTGTCTCGCTCAAGGGCCGAGGATTAGTCTCCATCTCGCCCGATGCCTCTAAGGTGGCTCTGCCTCGCTCGAGGGACTCAGGGCTAGTCTCCGTCTTACCCAACGCCTTTAGGGTAGGCTTGGTCTCACCCAAGGGCTGAGGCATAGTTTTTTCCTCGCCTGGCCCCAGAGGGGCAGGGTCGGTCTCGCCTAGGAGATAGGGATTGGTCTCCGCTTCGCCCGACGACGAGGATGATAGAGACAGGGCAAGACAAGACATTCGGGTCAACCATGGCTCCAAGAACCATACCCTGCGCCCTGGCAGGAAAAGTACTGCCAGGGGAGGACGGGACAGGTACTTTAGACCCTTCCGGGTGCAGCAGGGCCCAAAAGGTTGTATAGGTGCGTACTCCTCACCCTGTAGAATTGTAGGCGCCGCCTTCAGCCCTGGGACACGGAACCCGATGAAGATATACGACAACCGCTACACTCTAGAAGAAGATTTGCTATCTCCACGAACGACGGGAATTCCGTCACCATGCTGTAGACCCGAGGGAGCAGCGCCCGCTTCCCAACCCCTCAGGTCCAAAGCCAAAAGGCCTTGACCTCAGCGTTACTCTGGACCCCGACCCCTCGACACTCCGATGAAGACTCACAAGAACCAGAAGACATGCGGAGCAAGGCTGGGAAAGGCTAATAAGTCAAAATCACTGTACTACAGCCCATACCCTAAGCAGGACAATATTCTGTAATCAACCTGACACACTATAGGGACATCAACAGTGTTGTAGGCACTTATCTTCCTTAGCACTCATCAGAATAAAGGACCAGGCCGGGTAGACGTGAACCACAAGATTAGATAAAACCCTCATCCTTGTAAAGCCACCCCCTTGATCTATAAAAGGGGATGCGCCTATCCCATAAAGGGGGGAGAAGAAGGGAAGAAGACCAGGCACTCATAGACATAGTCAAGCGGCCTTGAAGCTCTTGGCCTCCTTTCAACCCATCCATCAGAGACTTGGGACCAGTCCCTCTCTCGATCGTTTGTACCCCTTACTGCAGACTATTCACGGTGCTAATAACATGAGCAGCAGCAAACTGGACGTAGGGACATTCGGCCCGAACCAGTATGAATCTTGTGTCCTTTAGCGCACCATCCGAGCCTAACGTGCATTACTATAAATTTACTTGCCGGTGCTTGTACGAAACACCAACAATGTGTTCATAAAAAAATACATCTCTAGAGATATAGATACGCCCCTCAGCAGGATCTAAACACTTAAAACTTGTGAAGATTGCTATACCCTAGAAAGACACATTGTTTCGATCTATATTGCAACTTTCTAGTGTTATATGGGTGCAAGTTGGGCCAGCAAGCACAGCCAAAGGTGTGAAGCGAGGTGTAATCCGGATCTTGACCAAGAAGATGAGCAAAGGGGGTTCCATTGTTGATGACTTTAGAAGGAAGTCGATTTATATGAAAAACAGCGGTAAGGAACGCTTCATCCCAAAATTTAAGAGGCATGGATGCATGTGCTAGGAGAGTAAGACCAACTTCTACTATGTGCCTGTGTTTGCGCTCCGCGGAGCTGTTTTGTTGGTGTGCGTGAGGGCAGGAGACATGATGGGAAATACCTATGCGCTGGAAAAAGGAGTTTAATGAACGATACTCCCCTCCCAAATCAGTCTGAACAACAAAGATCTTGCGGTTAAATTGTCGTTCAACAAGACTTCAAAAATTATGAAAACATTGAAAAACTTCAGACTTGTGATGGAGAAGATAAATCCAAACAAATTTGTTGTGATCATCTATAAAACTAACATAATAATTGTGTCATCCAACAGATGTTGGTGCTGGTCCCCATACATCTGAGAAAATGAGATCTAACGGCCTAGTTGATACACTTGTAGACCGCGGATAAGGCAACTGATGGGCTTTGCATTGCTGACACTACTACAGAATGGACTTGTTGTCCTGGGCGGTAACGGCCTTTAGTCCCGGTTACTGCGCCGGGACAACGATCCTGGGACTAAAGGTGCCACCTTTAGTCCTGGGTCATCGAGCTGGGACTAAAGAGGGACCTTTAGTCCCGGTTGGTGTTACCAACCGGGATTAAAGGCCCTCCAGCCGAGCAAACGTGGCCGCACCCTTTAGTTCCGGTTGGTAACCCCAACCGGGACTAAAGGTTCCTTTTTTTTTTCTTTTTTTTGTTTAATTTGTTTTCAGTTTAGTTACACATATTTGTTTAATATATAATATGTTTTTATGTACGTATTCTACGCTGCTAATATAAATACACGCACGCATATAATTACATCTAATTCTCATCTCGAGCATTATTATATTCGAATAAAGTATGAACCTATATATATTATAGATATATATATGTATATATACAACACTTTCATAATCTTGTTCTCGAAAATAACGATATCAATAAACATTTAATTTACATCATTTATTTCTTAGGATCAAAGTAGAACTCGCCGTTGGGATTTAACACTTTTTCTAGAAGATATCCTGCTATTGACTCTTGAACTGCTTTCAGATGGTCTTTTTGCATGACCCTTCGTTTCAACCATTCAGTCTTGCATTTGAAATAAAAGGAAAAGTATTAATACATATATATATATATATATTCATTTAAAAATAAATAAAAAATTGATATATACGTACTCTGAGGACATCTTTAGGAGTTCTTCTTATGTGCGCAGTGATAAATTCACAAACGTAGTATCCACACAAGTTATTACCTGGTTCCTGCCGCAAACACCACTGTACGAGAAGAAGATTATTCTCATCATCTCACACATAAATTAAAGTACAATATAGTAATTAAACACGTGGGGAAGTGTATATAGTACAACTTACTAGTATTTCAACTACATTAAGTGGTGCCTTGCAATCCTTGCGATGTTGCCGAATAAACTCTTTCCAAACCCTGTGCGACCAATAATGTACGATCGTTAATAAATTATGGGAAAGTCTATTCAATAATAGTTGTGCGCGAGAGATCGAAATTACCCCTAGATAATGTCTATCATATCTTGGTATAGTGCCCGCTCTTTTCTCAACGAGTCAAAGATTACTAACCGACTTGAGTTTAACTCAATGACAATGAGTATCCAGTGAAACCTGCATTGGTTTATACACACACATACATGCATATAAGTTGTATTGATATTACATAAAATGTGTAGACTACATTATTATTAACACTTACTCAAAGTTGTATGGGAAAAGTATTGTTGTCTTGTTGTGCTGCTTCACGAAGAACATCATGATATTATCCTGTGCTTTAGATACCCACCGCTCCTTGACAATAATACTGGTTTTGAATATGATATAAGGATCAATGAAGCCAACACTGGTGTCTTGTATTCTTTGGAGCTCTGACATCTGGAATCTGTATATAAATATAAGTTACATGTGAGGATAATTATATACACGTACGCATGGAAGTGAGTTTATTAAATAAAAGTAAGAATCACTTACAAACAAAAGGAGCTAATGATTGATTTTTCCAGAGCGTCCATGTGGTATAGTTGATGCAATTCTTCGAAACTAATATGTAAGATGTCATCACCACAGAAGTAATGATGGTCTCTAAATCTGACAAAGATCCACTGCTCACCCCTGCCACATGCCTACATGTACCACTTGTTGAGCAAGTACATTTGCATACCCAATTCATTCAGAGCCGCAGGGTTGTACAGACTTTTGCCATATTTATAAGTCTTCCAGGTATCAACTTCCAGGTTCTGGATTGGAGCTTTGCCCGTCAATTGATCCAAGGTTAAACCAGTATCTTGAAAAAAGCATTAAGGGCTTGAACCGACACTTCTCCAGAGTTGTCTGGTCGATAGACTTCTATGTTGGAACCATATTCATTAGCAACAACAAGATTTTGCATTGGTTGCTTCTGTTGTCTGAGCTATGGGACATCCTTCCCTGATGCTCTTTTCCTTTTCTTATCTGCATCATGTGACTTCACGAGGGAGCGGTCATAGTCTGATAGTGGTGAAGGCTTACGAAGTTCAATCATCTTTTTCTTGTGTGCATTGACCTTCTGACTTAGCACATCTCGTGATATGTAAAAGTACGGCTTCTCCTTAAGCTTCGCTTGACTCTTGTTTTTGATATCTATAAAAAAAATCTTTCACTTTTTTGTCTTCTTCAGCTGCTATTTGCTCATCAGTCTTTTTAGGAAGTATTTCTTGAGAAATAACTCTTTTTCTCGGGGTCTTCTTTGCCGCCGGGACCTTAGACGTCTTTGTAGTGCGTCGCTGTGGAGGGGGTGGGGGTGGTGTTGGAGACCGGTGTGGAGGCGATGAGGCCGGTGTTGGTGGAGACCGGCATGGAGGCGTTGGAGATCGTTGTGGAGACGGTGGGCCGGTGTAGGAGTTGGAGATCGTTGTGGAGGCGATGGGGCCGGTGTAGGAGTTGGTGATCACTGTGGGGATGAAGTCGTCTCGCCCCCCACAGCGCTGTGATGAGATGGGGAATGAATGATTAGGCTAGGCTAGGGGGAGACCCTGCTACAAAAACAAGTTGTGTGTCAATTATTTTTGAAGCCAATAGAAAATTAATGGAAAATAATATTTCATTCACTTTCATTCGTACCTAGGGTGAGGTAGGAGAAGCGGTGGCGCCCCAGGAATGATGATGAAGCATTTGCGCCATTGAATAAATGTCTTCTCTGCTTCTCATAGTGTTTTCTCCCCATCACCGCCTTCAATGTCAAGAGGAACATTGCTATAACCTTTGAGCACTCTATCGACCGAGATGCTAGCATATCTAGGTTGAATAACTAACCCATGGATTCTTGGTGTCTTCGTTCGGTCTATTGGAGATACAACCCCGACAGCCACCATGATTGATGCATTATTACCATCTAGAATGTGCAGCTCACATGTTGTTAGAGGCTCGGTAATATCATCAACAGGGAAGCGCAACCTAGCGTCGTCTTGAATAACTGGCAGCTCTGTAGAAGCACAACTGCTTTTCATCTGACCAATGGGGCTAATGGTGACTCTTGACGTTGATTGTGATTGCATTTGACTCATTGCTAGCTGCACTTGCCTCTTGATCTCCTCCTGCATTCTTGCCTCAAGAGATTTTTCTCGTTCACATGATTCAAGCAATGCTTGTCGTGACTCATCAACAAATTGCTCCAATGCACGGATTCATTCTACCTCCTCATCCTTCTTTCTCTGGCGGCTTCTGTAGGTATCCTTGTCTGCTAGGAATGCATGTAGCCATGGAACCGCCCCATAGCCTCTTGTTCGACCACCGTGTTCAAGATTCTCTAGGGCATATGTCAATTCATCCTTCTCTCTCTTGGGCTTGAAAACACCACTATTAGCTTCTTCCCTAGCATGAGCTAGTCTCTGTGTTGCTCTCTCAATTTTTTGGCCAAAAATTAGCTTGCCAGTGTCTGGGTCTAGGCTTCCCCCATGAGCGTAGAACCAATTCTTCGCGCATTGAGGCCAGTTCTTCTCTATTGTTTCAGGTATGATTCCCTTGGCAGTAATCTCTGCTTCTAGGTTCTGCCACTTGGGAATAGCACTCCTATAACCACCTGATCCCATGCGATGATGGTATTGCTTCTGTCGGGCATTCTGCCGATTCCTCATCACACGTTCCTCACTGTCTTGAGATGTCTTGTATTCTACAAAGGCATCCCAATGGGACTCCAACTTGACAAACGCCTTAGCATTGAAATTTGGCGTAGCATTCTTCAAGATAAACTTTTTATACAATGTCTTCTTCCAACTCTGGAACAATGTTGCCATCGTCTTCATTGTCCAATCCCTCACTAGCTCCTTCAAAGCATCATCTGCTTGTAATGTGAAATGCTGAGTGATATCTCTCCAAGCTAGGTTCTTGTCACGATCAGATACAAAACTAACATTAGGAGTGGATATCTTCTGCTTTCATTCATGAGCACTAACTGGGATCCTATTCCTTACAATGAACCCACATTGATTGACATATGTCTGAGCATGTGGTCCTAATGGTTTGCCGGTGTCGATGTCGAATTCTGATATTATGAAACGGCCCTCTAATGGCTTTTTTGGCCCTCGGACTTTCCTACTTTTGTCGGTGGTTGATGTAGATCCAGAGACCGGCTACATGAGTAGAAACACAACGATTAACAACAAATATACGTACATATGCATCTATAAGAGATGATAGATAATCGAATATACCTCGCCAGTATTTTCTTGCGTGACAATTTGTTGATCTTCAACCACCGGCATATTTAGGATATCCTCATAATCAGCAAAGTACTGACTCGTGTCATCTATATCCACATTAATTGGTGCCGGCGTTGATAATATCCGCCATTATGTCATCACTCAAGTTATCATCCGGAACAACCATTTGTATCTTCAAGATAACACATAGATAGAATTACTATGGTACATAAGTACATGTGATAACACATATAGAATTATTAAATCCAATTAAATATAATAACACATAATATTTCATAAGGATAAACAATAATAAGGTATAGGCTTTGGAATCAAATCAAAAACACTTTCGATCCAAAAACATGGAAATAAGTACATGTATATATATACACATAGAATGATACAATATATTTTCTCTCTCTCTCAACACATAGAAATAAGTGCATATGTCTATATCTCTAGATATGCATGTGATAACACATAGAATGTCTCTCTAGATACAATTTTCTCTCTCTCAACACATGAAAATAAGTACATGTATATATACATATAGAAATAATTAAGTACATATGTATACATATAGAATCTCTCTCTAGATATATATAGAGAGATAGAATATATAATTACTAAATCCAATTAAATAAATCTAACATGAAATCAGATAAACTAGTAATAGATAATACATTTTAATCTAACATATATAAAAAACTATAATAAAAAACTATCTAAAAAACTATCTAAATAAAATACTAATTAAATTTAATACATTTAAATCTAACATATATCAAAAACTATCTAAAAAATAACTAAAAAACTAACAATAAACTACTAATTAAAATTTAATACATTTTAATCTAACATACAGCCGAGACTTTGTAAAAAAAATCTAAAAAACATGGCCGATCGAGAGCACAGATCAAGAGTTCGACGGAGGGTACGGTGGGCGCGCGGGAAGCGTCGGCGACGGAGGGTGGGGTCGGGTGCGGCGGCGGAGACGGGATGCGGCGCGCGATGTGGGCCGGGAGAATGGCGCGGCTGGGCGGGGGTAGACAACGATGGCGGCACGGCAGAGACGAGCTCGACGACGGCGGATGGCACGGCCGGGCGGGGCTGAGCGACGGAGGCGAGATCGAAGATGAACAGAACAAACGTTCGATATATATAGGTCGGGACCCTTTAGTCCCGGCTGGTAAGACCAACTGGGACTAAAGGTCCAACCCTTTAGTCCCAGTTGGTCTTACCAGCCGGGACTAAATGTCCTCCGAGACTAAAGGTATTTTTGGGCGGGCACCGAAATTGCCGCCCACCCTTTAGTCCCGGTTGTTGGCCTAGGCTGGGACCGAAGGCCTCAAATTTTGGCAACCCGCCAGCGTAATTGGAAAGGCCTGGGATTTTAATTTTGTTTAATACTAGGTTAATCAATTAATTCTATAGCAACTTCAATACTTTGCAATATTTATTTTAAAAAATACTATTGATTAACTAATTATTTATTGTAAATAGGAAAATTTTGTAACCTAAAGTTTTTAATTTCTTTTATGAATATAGAATATAAATGTTACTAATACTAAGTATTTTTTAATGCAAAAATATATTTGTAACTTAAAATTAATAAAACTAATATTATTCGATAGGAAATTTATTATCACATTATTGTAACGTCAATGTTTCAATTTTTTCTCGGTTTTTGACCAAAATTGACAGGAAATTTTTTGTTGAACCTATAAAAATAAAGAAAATATAGTATTTTTTGTTCTACAACTTTTTCAAATGAAAAAATGGCCTATATAAGGATTGTATATATTGATGAGCTTAACAAACTTGGTATTAAAAAATTTTCAATTTGAGACAATCTAGGGTTCCGAAAACTAGTTTGTAGGCGTCGAAATTTAAAAATCTTAAATTTGAACCATCCAAACTTTCTCAAATGGAAAGTTGACCAAAACAACAATTGTAGATCTTTTTGAGTTTAACAAACTTGGTATTCAAAACTTTTCAATTAGAAGTAATTTAGAGTTCATAATACTAGAGTCAAAGTATTGTTTTTTCATTTGACCAAATTTGACTTGGTCAAACTTGCTCAAATGAGACACTAAATGACCTCAGATGAAAAAACTCTGAATACCAAGTTTGATCATCTCAGCAAGATCTACAATTGTTACATAGCTCATTTTTCCATTTGAGAAATTTTTATCAAACACTAGTCACAACTTCTTGAGTCTCATATAGACTTTCTAAAACTATGTCACACACTTATGAAATTTGAACTACATTTTGTTCAAGCTTTCTCAAATGAAAAAATAGCCTATATAAGGATTGTAGATATTGATGAGCTTAACAAATTTGGTATTCAAAACTTTTCAATTTGAGATAATCTAGGGTCCCGAAAACTAGTTTATAGGCGTTGAAATTTAAAAATCACAAATTTGAACCATCTAAACTTTCTCAAATGGAAAGTTGACCAAAACAAAAATTGTAGATCTTTTTGAGTTTAATAAACTTGGTATTCAAAACTTTTCAATTTGAAGTCATTTAGAGTTCATAATACTAGAGTCAAAGTGTTATTTTTTTTCATTTGACCAAATTTGACTTGGTCAAACTTGCTCAAATGAGACACTAAATGACCTCAGATGAAAAAACTCTGAATACCAAGTTTGATCATCTCAGCAAGATCTACAATTGTTACATAGCTTATTTTCCCATTTGAGAAATTTTTATCAAACACTAGTCACAACTTCTTGAATCTCATATAGACTTTCTAAAACTATGTCACACACTTGTGAAATTTGAACTACATTTTGTTCAAGCTTTCTCAAATGAAAAAATGGCCTATATGAGGATTGTAGATATTAATGAGCTTAACAAACTTGGTATTCAAAACTTTTCAATTTAAGATAATCTAGGGTCCCGAAAACTAGTTTGTAGGCGTCAAAATTTAAAAATCACAAATTTTAGATACAGCAAGTTCTTAATATATATATATATATGTGTTGGTCACGTGATTACTTAAAAATCACCAAGGTTGCTCACTTTTTACCAGTCAAGACTACCTATACAGGTGCAAGGTTAGCAGAGTTGTACATAGAAAGAATAGTGTGTTTACATGGTGTCCCCAAGAAGATTGTGTCGGATAGAGGCACTCAGTTTACATCGCAATTTTGGCATAAAGTACACAGATCTTTGGGGACAAAGTTGAATTTTAGTTCTGCTTACCACCCACAAACTGATTGACAGACTGAAAGGATCAACCATATTTTGGAAGATATGTTGAGAGCCTATGCACTGCAGTATGGTAATAGTTGGGATAAGAGTCTGCCATACGTAGAGTTCTCGTACAACAACAGTTGTCAAAAGAGTCTCAAGATGGCACCTTTTGAGGCGTTATATGGACGTAAATGTAGAACACCTTTGTTCTGGAATCAGACTTGTGAAACTCAAGTGTTTGGACCCGATGTCCTTAGAGACGAGGAAGAACAAGTGAGAATGATTAGAGACAACTTAAGAGTGGCTCAGTCCTGACAGAAGAGTTACACTAATACTCGTAGAAGAGAGCTGACTTTCGAAGTTGGAGATTATGTGTACTTGAAGGTGTCACCAATGAGAAATGTGAAAAGATTCAATATGAAGGGAAAGTTGGCACCAAGGTATATATGAAGGGAAGAACTGGGGTGTATGAAACCTTTTTCTTGCAACTCTTTTAGTTGTTTCTTAAGCTCTTATAATTCATTAACCCCCATTTTATATGGACGTTTAGCTATTGATGCAGTTCCAGGTAATAATTCAATAATGAATTCAATGTCTCGATCAGGTGGCATACCTGGCAAGTCATCGGGGAAGACATCTGGGAACTCCTCCACAACACAATCTTGTCCATTGGCATCACCCCCCATAGTTTCCAACATCGACAAACGTTTGGCTTCTTGTAACTCTGAGAATGATTAGAGACAACTTAAGAGTGGCTCAGTCCCGACAGAAGAGTTACGCTGATACTCATAGAAGAGAGCTAACTTTAGAAGTTGGAGATTATGTGTACTTGAAGGTGTCACCAATGAGAAATGTGAAAAGATTCAATATGAAGGGAAAGTTGGCACCAAGGTATATAAGATCTTTTAAGATCCTAGAGAGACATGGAGAAGTAGCTTATCAATTGGAACTGCCTAAAAGCTTGTTAGGTGTGCATGATGTGTTCTATGTTTCTCAATTGAAAAAGTGTTTTAGGGTACCAGAAGAGCAGATTCCTTTGGAAGAGCTTGCTATTAAGGAAGATCTTACATATGAAGAGTATCCGATAAAGATCTTGGAAACTATCGAAAGAGTTACAAGAAGCCAAACGTTTGTCGATCTTGGAAACTGTGGGGGGTGATACCTCAGCACCAAGGATAATGGGTTAGACCGAGGAGCAGCGGACGGAGGTGAGAGCATAGAGCACGTTTGTCGATGTTGCAGCCCGTGGGAAGGCCATAGTGATCGCAGAAGCTGCTAACTCCGGACTAGCACCAATACCCGAAGGAGAGGCCAAAGAGGATGAAGTAGAAGAGGTCCTGGGCCATCCACAGGATAGATGACAACATGTATATGTGTCACGCTGGCAGAATGACCAATGGGTTGTTCATGAAGAAATCCCAGAGGTCGAAGAGACCATGAAATTTGAACGAGCGGTGAAACGACTTGTGACGGAGGTCTAGGTATGTTTTGCTTTATCACCTAATCTTGCTGTGTAGTCAAACTTTCTTACTTAGCTTTTTGCATATAGGACTTAATTTAGACTGCAAGGTACCGTAAGAAGTGCTTTGACCAGATCGAGGGGATCACTGCAAGCAATAAAGAGCTGACGGTAGAGGTGGAACGCTTGTGCCACCAACTTGAAGCCGCTAATCATGAGAGGAGGGAACAAGAGTCCTAGAACCAAAACCTGGTCATCCAGCTCAATGACAAAGAGCAGGAATTAACAAGTAAGTAGTCACTTTATCACAATGAGTGCATGATAAGTGTTGTTGCATTGCTGGTAGTAATAGCTATAGTGCAGGCTTAGAAGCCGAGGTGGTCTGTCTCCGAGAGGAGAATAGTCGTGCAGTCGTAGAGTGTGATCGCCTGAAGGAGGACAATAGGAAACTGGTGCACGACCAGTCGTAGCTCCGGGACCACACGACCAAGATGAAAGAGGAACTAAAAAGTAAGTGTTCCAGACCCTTTTGCTCACTGTTGTTGCCCACCTTATCTTGTCGTGGTATGACGTTTTGATGTCTTGTGTGGTTTGCAGTTTTAAAAGTCAATGCCAAGAAGCATCTGGAGGCCGTGATAAAAGATCATGATGGCTGGAAAGCACGGTGCCAAGAGATCTCCGAGGATCGGGACACGTGGAAGAACCGGTGCCAGGAAGTGGCAACAAGCATTCTACCGGTCCTCAACCTTATCGATCCAGCTCTTACAGAGGACGTGCCTAGGATGCCATAGCTCGGACTGGTTGATAGATGCCAAAAGGCATGGGGATGGTTCCAAGAGTTCGTGAAGGAGGCGGGTGAGTACACAGGCGCACATGTGCTAAGCATGGTGTGTGCTCACTACCCCTTGATCGATCTCAAACGCCTAGAGGCTAGATACTCGAAGGAGGTAGATCTAGACAAGGCTAAGGAGCTTCGGATGACCTAGCTGGACTTGTCGACAAAAATAATTGGTGACATTAACCTGTGTGGAGGCGGAACAACACCTGTACAAGGTACGCCATTAACAAGTCAGCTGGAAGCGCCTTTAGTTTTAAGCCAACCAGCAAAGCCTACGGTCTCGACCAGCCAGGCATGGGTGGGGCCATCTTCTTTAGCTCGACCAGTACAAGAGTCCTTGGGACTCGAGCACGATGCCAGGCCCAGCGAGCAGTAGGTGCCATGTGACCCGACCAGCCAATAGTATAGGCTGTAGCTATAGAAGAAGATGTAGTTGTGTTATTGTAAACTTGGACCTTTTCAGGCAAGCTTGTAATAACATAACTGTATATCAGCATAAGCTTGTTTGTTTTGTGGAAAACGTATTTAAGCTTAGATCTCGTGTTGATGTAACTAAGTAAGAACATATTAGCGTTCTGTTTAGTTGTACTAGTTGAGTCGACATGTCATCCTGACAGGTTTGTATGGCCCTGATTTGTCCTATGGTCGGAGTGTGAGGTGCGTAGCCTGTGAACACGTAGATGTAGACAAGTCAAACCAGAGGGGACCTACCAATCACCCATAGCGTAGAGAGCAGATCCCATGCACGCATTGGGAGAAACCGGAGACAGGGCCTGCTCCAAAAACCCGGGAAGGAATGGTGGTCGATTTTGACTGGTTGAGTTAGAAAAACTGTAGACTTTGAAGTGACACATTAGAGTGGTCGGAGAAATTATAATAGCTTTATTAAATTGAAAGTACAAAAGGAGTACATATCTTAGTAGTAAAGCATAGAAACGCCTAAGCTTGTCGATGTGCCATGAATTGGGTACGTCCGTGCCGTCCAGGTGAGCTAACCTATAAGACGTTAGTCATGTAACTTCCTTGATCATGAAGGGCCCTTCCTATGGAGTTGCGAGTTTGTGGACACCAGCCTGATTCATCTTCCACTTTAGGACCAGGTCCTCGACCATGAAGGACCGCTCCTTAACGTTCTTGTTGTAGTACCTGCGCAAAACAGCAAGGTATTTGGTTGTACATAAGCAAGAATCGAGCCGCTTCTCTTCTGCACTATTCACTTCTAGCTCCCGCACTTCATTGGCCTTGTCTTCGTCGAAGTTCTCTACCTGTGCTGATCTGAAGGCTATATCTGCTAGGAGCACTGCCTCAGCACCATAAACCATAAAGTATGGTGATACGCCGGTATTGCGACTGGGCTAGGTTCTGAGGCCCCAGACCACGGCTGGTAACTCTTTGAGCCATCTTTCGGGAGCTTTGTTGTTTTCTCTATATATCCTCTTCTTAAGTGCATCCAAGATCATACCATTTGCCCACTCGACCTATCCATTAGCTCTAGGGTGCGCCACCTAGACATATTTTACTACTATGCTCCTTTCATCGCAGAAGTCCCAAAAAGCATTCCCGGTGAACTGAGTACCCAGATCAGTGATGATGCTGTTGGGTATGCCAAAGCGGTGGATGACCTAGTCAATGAACGTGATGGCTTTTTCTGAAGATGCCTATACCAGAGGCATGTACTCTATCCACTTAGAAAATTTGTCGATTAGCACAAAGACACATGTAAATTTCCCAGGAGCCGGCTTGAAGGGCCCGATCATATCTAGTCCCTAGCATGCGAAGGGCCAAGAGGCTGGTATTGTCTGAATCTCATGTGCTGGTACGTGGGTTCTCTTAGCGAAGAACTAACAACCCTCACAATGGCGGACTAGCTTCTCTGCATCGGCTACAGCTGACGGCCAATAAAACCCTGCTCATAAGGCCTTGCCAACCAGTGTTCTCATGGCCGCGTGGTTGCCATAGGAGCCAGAGTGGATTTGGTCTAGGAGATGTTTGCCATCCTCCTAGGTTATACACTTCATCAAGATTTCCTCCTTTGCGTTCTTGCGCCACAATTTGCCATCGACGAGCAGATACTGCTTACTGCGACACATCAAGCATTCTGTTTTCTGTTTGATCTGTGTAACCACTACCATCTATCAGGTACTTGATGAAAGGTACTCTCTAGTCAGGCTTCTTAATGGTCGGAGGTGGTTCGATGGTGTTTGACGCCGGAACCGTAGCCACCAAAAGCTGGTCTAGAGGCTTGTCGACCGTGGGATCTTCCTCTTCGATGGAAGGCGTGAGCAGGTCTTGAATGAATACACCATGTGGGACTTTGGCTCAGGATGATCCTAACTTTGACAGCGCATCTGCTGATTGATTTTTGTCTTGGACCACATGTGAGTACTCGATGCCATAGAACTTGCCTTCCAGCTTTCTGATTGATTTGTAGTATGCATCCATCTTTTCGCTAGTCGTGTCCTAGTCCTTGTTGAGCTGGTTGATGACCAGAGCTGAGTCTCCATAGACATAGAGACGTTTGACACCGAGCTCGACCGCAATGCGTAAACCATGTAGGCATGCTTCGTACTCGGCGGCGTTATTAGATGCTAGGAAATAAATCCTGAGGATGTACCGGAGCTGCTCCTTGGATGGTGACATGAAAAGGACTCCTACTACTACACCATCGATGTTGAGAGAGCCATTGAAGTACATCTTCCAATACTCATCGGGCCCCTGAGAGGGAGGTGTGCTTAAGTCTGTCCACTCAACGAGTGCCTGAGACTTGATTGCAGTACGACTTGCAAATTCCAAAGAGAAAGGGCATAGCTCCATTGCCCATTTGATGATGCACCCGTTTGCATCCTTGTTACGAATGATGTCTCCTAGAGGGTACTCGGTCATGACCACCACACGATATCCGTCGAAGTAATGTTTCAACTTTTGGGATGTTATCAGTATTGCATAGATCTGTTTCTGAATCTGTGGGTACCTGGTCTTGGATTCATTGAGTACCTCACTGATGAAATAAATTGGTCACTGTACCTTGTAGGCATGGCTAGGCTCATCGCGCTTGACCACCACGATAGTGGAGACCACCCGATTAGTTGCCGCAATGTAAAGTAGGAGAGTCTCATCTTCTTTGGGAGCAGTGAGGACCAGAGGTGATGCAAGGTATTGTTTCAGCTGTGTGAAGGCAGCGTCTGCTTCCTCCAACCACTCAAACTTCTCAGATGCTTTGAGCAGCTTGAAAAACAGTAGTCTTTTTTCTCCTAATCTTGACATGAAACGACTGAGAGCAGGCATGCATCCGGTAAGCTTCTAGACATCCTTCACCTTTTTGGGTGGCTTCATGTCTAAGATAGCTTTGACTTTCTCTAGGTTAGGGCATATGCCATCGTAACTGACGATGTTGCCAAGCAGTATACCAAAAGGAACACCAAAGATGCACTTCTTTGGGTTTAATTTCCATTGGAATGTATTAAGGGCTGCAAAGGTGCGTTCTAGGTTGTCAACAAGGGTACGTGCTTCCTTGGTTTTGACAACTACATCATCAACATAAGCCTTGACGAGGTCGTCTTTTATCTCGTCTTTGAGGCAGGCCTGTATAGCGCATTGGTAGGTAGCCCTAGCGTTCTTGAGCCCGAACGACATGGTCGTGTAGCGGTAGGCGCCGAAAGGCATGATAAAAGATGTCTTGATCTAGTCATCCTTTTTGAGAGCGATCTGGTGATAACCAGAGTAGCAATCGAGAAAGGAAAGCAGCTCGCAACCGGCGGTTGAATCTACGACCTCGTCTATGCGAGGTAAGCCGAAGGGGTCTTTAGGGCAGTGCTTGTTGAGATCAATGTAATCAATGCACATTCTCCATTCATTATTCTTTTTGTGTACAAGAACCAGGTTGGCTAACCACTCTGGATGATACACTTCTTTAATAAATCTGGCTGCCAAAAGCCGTGTAACTTCTACCCTAATCGCCTCCTTTTTGTCGCGAGTGAACCATCGTAGCTTCTGCTTGATAGGTTTGGCCTTGCCGTCGACATTTAAGGAGTGCTCGATCAAGTTCTGATGTACACCGGGCATGTCAGCAGGTTTCCATGCGAACACGCTCACGTTGCTCCTTAAGAACCTGATGAGCGCGTCTTCCTATTTAGGATCCAGGTTGGCCGCGATAAGGACCGTTTTGCTAGGATCACCATCGACCAGCTGGATCATTTTGTGCTCTTTGGACTTGATGTTCTTGCGTGGGGCCTCGATCTCTGGAATCTCTAGGTGGTCAGCTAGGGTCTTCTTGGCATCGAGCGTGGTCTCAGCCATGCGAATAGAGAGGTCGTGAGCCTCTGCTATTTTGAAGCTGTCATCCTCACAGGTGTAAGCTGCGTACACGTTGCCCTTGAGAGTTAGAACCCCCTTCTCAGTAGGCATCTTGAGCACCAAATACCTATAGTGAGGTATGGCCATGAACTTGGTGAGCACTGGTCGACCAAGGATAGCATGGTAGGTGCCTTCGAAGTCGGCGACCACGAAGTTGACGTAGTCGGTGCGGAAGTGGTCTGGGGTACCAAATTGCACATGTAGCGTGATCTACCCGAGAGGAGTAGAGCTCTGTCTAGGGAGAACACCCCAGAACTATGCCTCGTATGGCTTGAGATCAGTCGAAGTTATCTTCAGAGCTGGTAAACTGTTCTTGAATAGTATATCAATGGAGCTGTCGCCGTCAATCAGCACTCTGTCTAGACCCTGTTGATACAAGGATCAAGGACCAGAGGGAAACGTCCTGGCTCAGGTATTGCGGCCCATTGGTCCTTTCTGCTGAAGGAGATCTTGCGGTGAGACCAAGGAGGGAGCCACGGATCGGCAATGAGGTTGTCGGTGTTGGCCACGTTCAAGCAGGCATGGGTGAGCAGCTTGCGTTCTTGTTTGGTCTCAATGGACACTTTCCCTCCAATGATGGTGTGTATGCGATCAGTTGGCTTGATGTACTTGTGATGGGGATCTGCGTCTTCATCATCGTTGTCCTCGTTGCGCTGTTCCCCTACGTCATTAGGCTTGTCGGACATATCTGGAACCTGTTGACTCGTGTAGATAGACTTGAGAACATGGTAATTCTCCATGGTATGGTTTGACTTGGGGTGGAGCTAGCAGGGCCCCTTCAATGCTTTGGCATAGTCTTCTTCATAGTTACAACGTTCGCCACCTTTTTTAACGGTGTTGACCTCGCCATCGTCTTCCCGAGCACGCTTGCCCCTGTAATCGTCGCGGCGGTTACGCCGCTGATTACGTTGGTCGCGGTGGTCGCAGGAGTCGTTGTGCTGGTTGTGGCGGTCAAAATTGTCGTTCTGACCATGGTTGCCGCGGTAGTCGTCGTAGTGTGGGGGGTGGTCAGAGCGTGGAACCCTTGCTGCTTCTTCGATAATTACCTTTTTAGCGTCATCAGCATCCGCATATTTCTTAGCAGTGGCTAGGAGCGCTGTGACTGATTCAGGTCTCTTGCGGAGGAGCTTGTCCCTTAGGGCATCGTGGAAGCGGAGGCCGGTGATGAAAGCCTCGATTGCCTCATTGTCGGAGATTGATAGGACCTTGATGCGCATCTCCGAGAAATGCTGGACGTACTGGCGCAGTGGCTCATCTTTCTGATCTTGAATCTGCTGTAGATCATATTTGTTTCCTGGTTGCTCGCAAGTAGCAATGAAGTTGTTGATGAAAGCTTGCTTGAGCTCCTGCCAGGAATCGAAGTAGTTTGCCGGCAAGCTGACTAGCCATTGGTGACCTGCATGACCGACAGTGACTGGGAAGTAGTTAGACATGACGTGCTCATCAGCCATGGCTGATCTGCATGCGGTTTCATAGAGCATGACCTATAATTCAGGGTTCTCCTTGCCGTCGTACTTCTGAAGTTTTTTGAGCTTGAAGTTCTTGGGCCATATGACTTGGCGAAGGTGCAGAGTAAACTGCTTCAAACCCGGAGGGCCGTGGGTAGTATCATATTCCATACGGCGATAGCTTTCGTGGGATGCATGGTCGTTGGCTCTTTAGTTGATGTGATCACGCAGATTGCGTTCTCTGAGGTAATGGCGGAGATCGTTATTGCCATCACGGCGATCTCGGTTGCCACCCTGATTAACCCTATGATCGTGGTTATCATGGCGATTATCATGGTTGTCTCGGCGGTTGTTGTCCTGATGGCAGTTATCGTCTCGACCACCATCATGGCCACTGTTTCTGCCTTGATGGTTGTCTAATGGGTTGTTGTTGCACGAGCCACGTTGGTTGGGTGACTATGAGCGACTTGAGTACTGGCGGCTGTGGCTTGATTTGACTGATACGGATGGAGCCCGGGCTTGATTTACAATTTCTGCGGTTTGGGCCATAGCAGCCGTTAGGTAAGCTTGTATATCATCATGAATTGCCTGAGTTTCCGGGGTATTGGTTAGTCATTGCATTGTTGCCATAGCAACGGCTACATTGGCGCTTGGAGTTCTAAAGACCTATTTGTCCCCCACCCTGTTGAAGGCATTGTTAAGGTCGCGTGGCTGGACCCTTATGTGTCGTGCCTCCTCTTCTACCTCGGCTTCAATTTGTCAGCGATTAAACCGGTCAATATTGCGTGCTTCGCGTGCAAGCCTTTCTTGTTCTGTTTCGCCAACTGCCGGTGGTTCATCATTACTGACAACTTGATCAAGTCTCCTCACCTTGGTGGGAAGGGCGGGAATCACGGGTATCCCGAGGCATGGTCTGGGATATCCAGATTATATTCAACGCCTTCATCGTCATGATGCTGGAGCTCGGTGCGAACAGAGGCATTAGATGCGATGCCGGACAAAGAGCTTGAGCCACCCAATTGAACTGTGTGGACCGATCCTTCTTGATAATCCTCAATCCAAACCATGTTGACGAAGTTGCGTGGCCTTGGCCGAGGTCGATGTATAAAACACAGATCCGAGCAGCGTTGAATATTGTACGTGTAGTTGGAGGTAGTGTTTCATAGGCCGTAGGGCTAGGCCTAGTAGTCCTCCATCGAGGCTTCATACTTGGAGAGTCGGAGACCCATCGTGGAGGCTGGCCAGCGATGAGCGGAGCGCCATTCAGGAGTAGATGTGACCACGAGATCTGTATCGAGTCATGTAGGATGACTGGCCCGAGCTAGTCGGGTAGATCTGTTGTGGGTAGCGGTTACCTGCTCATCAGGTTGACTTTGAATTGAACTTACTAGAGCTAGGGTTTCAACAAGTTTGGTGCCGACCTGATCGATGGAGTTGAGCAGGTCGGTGTTGTCGATCTGCTTCCCTTTGTAGCGAGGAAGTGGACGACGGGTTATCGACGTGGCTGAAGGCGATGCGGATGTGGTCGGAGCCAGATCCACCGTGGTCAGAGCTAGATCCACCATGGTCAGAGCCAAATCCACCATGGTCGGAGCTAGATGTACCATGGTCGAAGCCAGATCCACCGTGGTCGGAGCCAGATCTACCGTGGTCGGAGCCGTAGCCGATGCAGGTGAAGCAGTGGTCGACATGGATTGAATCCGTGACTCCTCCGTGATCATGGCGATGAAGTCGTTGGAGCCAGTGGTCTAGGTGATCTGGCCAATGATGAACATGAGGCCGTTCGGTGTAGCCATGGAGCTAGAGATGATGACCATCTTGTTTGCTTGGAGAGCAGTACACACACCCCCTACCTAGCGCACCACTGTTGACGAAATATGGTCGACAGTCTACCTAGGGGTATGCCCAAGGTAGTAGATTATCGGCAGACAGATGCGCAAGCCACAAACAAGATGGTGACGCAAGACAGACACAAGGTTTTATCCAGGTTCGGCCGTCGCGAAGGCGTAATACCTACGTCCCGCGTCTGATTGTATTGCTGTATGTTAATGAGAGATGTTTTTTAGAGGGGTCCCCTACCCACCTTATATAGTCCAGGGGGCAGGGTTACAGATCTAGAAACTAATCCTAGCCAGTTACAATTGCCATAGGTGGCTAGATAAGGATTCCTATTCTAACCGACCGGACTCTTGCTTGATCTCCAAATCTGCCTTGATTCCTTGCGTGGGATTCTGAATAGGTTGGCTAGGCCGCACATCGTCTTCTAGTGGACCAAACCCCCTGATTTGGGCCGACCCGAGCCTAGCCATAAGGGTATAGGGGTTAATACCCCCATAGTATTGCTTCTAGAGGCCTATCCCGGAAGCCTCCTCTTCTTGGCTTCCATCTTCTTGCACTTATTGTCAATCACAATAGCGTGATTCATAAGGGCCTAGAAATTGGGGTAGCTATTGGACATGAGCTAGAGCTGAAGACCATCGTACAATCCCTTGAGAAAACGACGCTGCTTCTGGTCATCCTCTGCTACTTCATTGGGGTGTGGCATGACAGCTGGGCAAACTTATCATGGTACTCAGCCATAGACATAGACCCTTGCTTCAGGGCCCTAAACTCCTCCTGCTTCAACTCCACCAATCCTTCAGGACTGTGGTAAGACCTGAAGTTCTCCCTAAATTCTTGCCAGGTGGCCTCAGGAGCATCATTGGGACGTCCATATTGGAATGACTCCAACCAATCTTGAGCTGCTCCCTAAAGCTGGCCGAAAGCGTACAACACTTTTTCCAGATCATTGCACTATGCTATGTTCAGTAGCTTCTCCACAGCACGTAGCCAGTCATCTGCCTCCAAAGGGTCAGTAGCATTAGTGAACACCAGAGGGTGTCCCTTTATGAATTCAGCACGCTTGTCCCTAACATGAATAGGCGGTGGTCCTCCTGTGGGCTGATTCTATAGGTGTTGCATCATTGTCTGCATCAGTCATGCCTGCATTCCCATGAGCTGTTCCACAGTCATCGGTGGTGGTGGTGGTGGATTCATCAGGGCACCTCTACCTCTTCCTCTGCCTCCTCTAGAGGCCATCTGATTTCCAAGGCACATCGATGAGATTTAGAAATATTCCTTAAAAGATGACTTGTATAAGACAAAAAGTAGCCAAAGGGTCTCTAGTCCAACTGGTTAGAGCGTCCTGGCAGCACTCCTCAAGTCCTGGGTTTGACTCCCCGTGGGAGCGAATTTTAGGCTGGGGTTAAAAAAAATCCCCTTGTCTGTCCCATGCCAAAACACAGGTCTAAGGACCGGCCCGTTCTCACAGGGCGACGGTGCCACTGTGTAAGGGTGGGGCAGGGGTTCAGGGGTTTTCTAGGCCTGTGTGAGAAGGTCTTCTTCTTAATGCAATGCCTAGGGGTGGTCATACCCTCGCAGGTCTAGTTTTTATAAGACAAAAAGTAAAACTGCACAGTTTTGGGCGAAGTTCCAACAATAGTAGATCGGTAAAACAGTGAGTTCCAGAAATCAAATAAGGGTGTTCCTTACATGTTTGGAAATCTTACAAAATTGTCAACATCTTTATTTTAGAACACTTTTTCAGATTCTATCATTAAGTTAGTCAAAAATAGAGCTAAACCAAAACTGTTCTAGACTTCAGACAACGTAGAAACTTCAACTTACAACAGTTAGATCTCCCAAACCAGAACTGATAACAAAGTGATTCTGGTGGCACTTGAAAGATAGAGAAGTCTAGTTGTCTCCATAAAAAATTCATGATGTTTGGTCATACGGATTTTGAGATATATGATAAAGAACACAGACTGCTCTAGAAAATAGTAACAACAACGATAAGATAATGCAACCCCAACTATATTATTCATCAACTCGACTTAAGGTTCTAAACTATAGAAAAAATCTCCCAACAATCATGAAAACTCCAAATCACTCATGAAGCAAAAGCACAATCAACTAAGCACTAAAACTCACAAAGCACAACTGACTCAACTCAACTTACGAACTAACAGTGTTCTTATTACAAAGGGCACCATAACTCTAAGGGGCGGTGTCGATGATGGTATACTCTGGGGGCTTATTCTCATAGAGCGGGGGCAACTCAAGCTGAGCTCCCAAGGCATCGATCTGCTTTTGGATGCGCTTCTCAGACCTTTGCACTTCACGTAGCTCCTCCTAGAGTTGCTCATTCGTCATTTGCAACGCGTGAACATGCCTGACCGTTGCATCCATGGTTGGATCACTATTCTGGGGATCTCTAATCAGCCAAGTCCCCTCCATTGGATTGTGGCGAGGAAGGAACCCGAAGGGATCCCCTTGCATGGCCTCATAGCATTGACCATGATAGTGGATGTAGGCCTCCTGTGCTGCGTCCTCCATGCTATCCAATGCATTAGCCCGTCTTGCCATGTGTGCGTGGACAGGTTGCATCTCTTGACCATTCTTGATGTCATTCCAAGCAGTGATGGACACCTATGCCTTCCAATATGTGGCCTCCAAGGGGTGTGTATACTCAGCACAATAATACTTGATGGATGCGTGCAGGTCCGGGTAGTAGTCATCTAGCATGTTGATGAGCAGTGAGTGGTAGTAGGCCGTGTTTGGAGCTTGCTTAAAGTAGTACTTGCGAGTCCAACCCATCTCCTCCTCCTCCTCTAGAGCAACTGGTGGTGGCACATGTGCGGCTTTCTCCGGGAGTGGCTTAGGCGCTGGTGCAGGAGCTGTCACTGGTGCTGGTGCTGGTGCCGATACTGGTGCTGGTACTAGTGTTGGTGTTGGTGCTAGAGCGGCGACCCACTCCTCTTCGTCTTCTTCAGTGATGTCCTCCACAAGCACAAGATCCTCCTCAAGCACAAGTTCCTCCTTGACATCTGAAATGACCACAACCTCTTCTTTCGGCGCCATGGGTGCATGCAAAGTATGCAGCGGGTAGTAGCCTTCGGAGCTGATGCGGGTAGTTTTCTTGGCACGAGGCATCTATCGATTTTAGATTAAGATAGGGTTATAATCAATAAATTTTATAATGGAGTAAAGTGACAGAAGCATAAAATTTTTAGCAAATAACAAGACTAAGATAGTAAGCAAGAAGAAGTGAAGCAAAAGATGATAAGACGACCATCACTAACTAGGCTTGCATCATATAGTCAACACGGCTCTGATACCAATTTGTCACACCTGATTTTAAGGATAAAATGGGATGCATAATCTTATGTGCGCCCAGAGATCAGTCACACACATAAGCCGATAAATTACAAAAGTACCATCATAGGTGTTTATTGCATCATGAATAATATCATAACAAAGTCTTTACATAAGCATAGCGGAAATTGAAAGATAACTCTTGTGGAAGCTCCATATCACAGGGATGTTAACTGGTTGACCCCAAGCCTAGAATTCCTTAGGGAAGTCCTCATAACCACTTTGATCTATTACCCATATGAGATTTTTATCCAAATAATGAAAATAAACAAGCATGAGTACATCTTGTACTTAACAAGATAACATGGGGTTATGAAGCTCAAAAGAGTTGACAATGGTTTACTGCGATTAGCATTTTTAGTGAGTTAAGGTTTTACCATTCATTAGCATTAGGTTATGCTTAAGCCCCACATAAACCACATGATCATATCATAAATCAACATTTTAGTTCATAATTAATCATCAACATAAGTAGTGCCATTTATTCTGTGAGTTTTCTGGGCCACTCGTGACCTGAGCACGGCTGTTATAACAGTTTTACACTCTACAGAGGTTGTACATCTTTACCCATGAGTCATGATCCCCATTTGCCCAGGGCCCATTGACCTCCTAACACTTTCAAAGTGAGTAGGTAGGTACACTATGAAGCCATTCAAAGGTTCATCTAACAAGTTAGGGCCTCTAGGTTTCCAACATGTAAGTCCTAGCTTCTACCGATAGATAAGACCTTAGGGAGGGCCAAGAGCATGATGTATAAAAGCCAGGAGCTCCCTCGCCCTATATTCAAGTTGCTAAAAAGCAAGTTTTAGCCTTTGTTGCATAAAAGCCATTAGTCATCATTCTGATCATGTATAGTTAAAGGGAGCACTAGCGAACTACCCATATGCAATTGATTCCATGGGTGACAAGGTATAAAGTTAACAATACTAGATCATCCTTACGGTAATCAAGATTAGACACATGCACATGTGTTGTAAGTGATTAAAATGTTCATAGGAAACAAGGATTGTCCCATGCTATACTTGCCTTGCTCAGTGAACTCTTGCTGATCCGAGTCGTCAACGAAGTACTCTTGGTCACCGGCGTATTGCTCACCGTCTATACTCGATCAACGTAGCAACATACAATCATCCAAAGGCAATCATGCAAAGCAAACAAACCTATGATTAGAATAGTACACCAGCAGAATAAAAACAAGATGAAAAGGTTTTAAAATGAGTCAACATCTCGCTATGAACACACAGACGCGAGGATCATGAAAATTGGATCTAAAACGTGAAAGTTAAGTACTAAATGAGATTTCCTATAGCAGTTTTAATAGATTAAATCTAATCATGAACTTTAAAAGTTAAAAACTTGATTAACAGTAGCATTAACATATAGATTACTTAATTACGAACCTAACGCAACTTGAACGGATCAAATCAGATGTAAAACGAAGAAGATATGATCAAATTGGGTTCTAGATGGCAAAATTGTAAATAAACCTATCTAAATTACGCTTTTAAACTAAGAAAGCATACTTTAGATCTCAACAGAGCAGCTTTACGCTTTCTAAAAGGAAAAACATATTTCAGAGTAGGCGCTTAAGACTGCGGGTTGGATATCTAAGAACTCGAGGGGCTCTTATGCAAGATAGCCATGGTGAAGAGGTAATATTGAATGTGTGCCCTTGGATCGAATTTGAATGATCTAGATTAGATTGGGGAGGGAGAGAGAGCGCCAGCCGGAACAGTAGTCGGAGCAGAGGTACACGGCGGCGCCATTGCTGGAGGCTTGCCGACAGACATGAAAAACGACCTAGGGGCCATGGATTGGATCGGGGATAGCAGTGGGAGAAAGATAAGACCACGATGAACTCACCTAAGGCAGTCGCGACGGCTGTAGATGGACGAAGGCGACTGGCAGCGAGCAACAGCGGTGACGGAGCTCCCCCATGCGACGGTGAGGCTGAGTAAGGGAACCAGAGCGAGAAAAAGAAAGAAGAAGACCTCAGCGACTTCACGAACTCGATGCGAAGCTCAGAAACGGGCTTACGGTGGCGGAGAAGTGGCGAGATCCGAGCGGCACTACTAGGGCTCAAGGCGAGGGCGGTAGCTTGATTAGGGCTGGCAGAGAGCGGTGGGCTGCAAGGGCTCGGCTTATATAGGGTGTAGGTGTGGGGAGCACGCCGAATCGCGGAGATACGGCACGGCGCATGCGGTTTCCCCGGACGGAGTCCGGCTCGGGCACGAGTTATAGGTTGGGGACGGACTGTGGTGCGGGTCCCGCCCCCCAGTGAGAGAGGGAGTGGGAACAGGCCTGTGCCAGTTGACTGGGCCGGCCTAGGAGGAAGAAAGGAGGGAGAGCGGCCTACGAGAGGAGCAGGCCGAGCGGGCCGGCTGGGAGAAGGGCCAGCAGGCCGGAATGGGAGAGGGAATAGGGAGGGAACGGTTTTTGCCTTTTTCTTTTTATTTTAGAGATTTTCAAAGGCATTTTCAAAAAGGATTTTGAATTCATTTTCAAATTTGATCAAATCCACACAGTACAAAATAAAAATGCAGCAGCATGGATGCATCAACATGTTCCTATCGTTATAGTTGATTTTAATTTTATAAAATCTATTAATTTCCTATATTTGCATGCTCCCATAAATGGTTAAATAAATTATTTTAGGCTATTTCAAAAAGATGCAAAATTTTGGGTGTTACAAATCTACCCCTTAAAATGAATCTCGTCCTCAAGATTTAGATGGTGCTTACTCAAACAACTAGGGATACTCTTTTCTCAGATCCTCCTCTCTTTCCAAGTAGCCTCATCCTCTTTGTACCGATTCCAATGTACCTTGCACATCTTTATCAGACGGCTCCTTGCAACCCTCTCTGCTGTCTCCAAAATCTTTATCGGGTACTCTTCATATGTGAGATATCCTCCTTAACCGCAAGCACTTCTAAAGGTATATGGTACGTTTGGATGACAGCTGATGAGCTTAATTATGCCGGCCACTATGAGTCTCAATAAGCAACAAAGGAAACTAACACAGTGTTGCCACCATGCTTAATTATGCACTCGATTTAAATCTGTCACCAAGGTCTAAAGAACCCAGAGGCCACCTGTGTGCAAAATCTTATCATTACTAATTTATGAGCACCACGGGGGCACCACGTTAATTTTTACTAGACGCGCTCAGAAAAACATAAATTTAAGAAAATTCTTACAATAATAAGAAACAATTGGTCTTTAATTTGAGACTCGAATCATCATTCTTACAATAATAAGAAACAATTGGTCTTTAATTTGAGACTCGAATCATCATCACCGATAATAGTCATTGGATCTATGTAATTTATAAAGAAAATTACCCACCTCCGCATTTATGAAAAATACATAAAGGAACCCCCTAATTTTGAATTTAAATTATGCACCTCTACCATTACGCAAGATAACTCAAAATACCGCCTAAATTTGTATAAAAATTAACCACATATGTCATTATGAAAGACATTTCAAAATTATTATTATTACTAATTAGAGGCCCTCACAAAGGCACCAAGTTAATTCCCACCAGATGGGCTAGGAAAAAGAGATAAATCCTAGAAATTATCACAATAATCAGAAATATCTGCCTTCAATTTGAGACTCGAATCATCATCACCAATAATAGCCATTTGTCTATTGGAATTTATAAAAAAAATATCCTCCTTTGCAATTACAGAAAATACATAAAGGAATCCTGTAATTTTGCATATAAATTAAACACCATTGCCATTACGCGAGATAATTCAAATACTCCCCCAAATTTGTATATAAATTATCCGCATATGTCATTATGAAAGACAATACAAAATAACACCCTCAATTTGCATCTAAATTACATGTCGTTATCATTATCAAACATAATCCAAAATAACCCTATAACATTGCATGCAAATTATACATTAAACTTTCCTTATTTTTTTCTATTTTAACCCCTGACAATGCATAGAAATTGACTTGACCCGCTGCCGTGCCAATGAAGGCAGATGAACGTAACATTTCCCACAGAAGACAATATGGAAAACACCACTATCATAAAGGACCAAATCGGATTTGGACAGAGAATCTTGTAGCAATAGACGATTCCAACTGCGGGATTTTGTCAGAATAGAAACTCACGAGACAAGGCGCAAATGGATGCAGACTTCTTTGTCTAGTTCCTGCTGAAAAGCAGTAGAAACAGGAGTACCAGGGGCTCAACACTCAAGGTCGATCTCCAGTCCAACGGCGGTCAAGCTATGGTAAGCTGACACTAGCTGACGAAGTGTGTGGACGTAAGGCCGCTGTAATGCCCTTTTTATTATATATAAACCACTGGGCCTCAACTAGTTGAGCATGCAATTTAATTAGGTACCCACTCCAGTGTCACACCCGATTTTAAGGATAAAATGGGATGCATAATCTTACGTGCGTCCAGAGATCAGTCAAAGACATAAGCCGACAAATTACAAAAGTACCATCACAGGTGTTTATTACATCACGAATAATATCATAACATAGTCTTCACATAAGCGTAGCTGAAATAGAAAGATAACTCTCGCGGGAGCTCCATATCACAAGGACTTCAACTGGTCGACCCCAAGCCCAGAATTCCTTAGGAAAGTCCTCATAAACACTTCGATCTGCTATCTATCTGGGATTTTTATCCAAACAATGAAAATAAACAAACATGAGTACATCTCGTACTTAACAAGATAACATAGGGTTATGAAGCTCAAAAGGGTTGACACTTGTTTAATATGGTTAGCATTTTTAGTGAGTCAAGGTTTTATCATTTATTAGCATCAGGTTATGCTTAAGCCCCATATAAACCACATGATCATATCATAAATCAACATTTTAGTTCATAATTAATCATCAACATAAGTAGTGCCATTTATTCTGTGAGTTTTCCGAGCCACTCGTGACCGTGAGCACAGCTGCTATAACAGTTTTACACTCTGCAGAGGTTGTACATCTTTACTCGTGAGTCATGATCCCCATTTGCCCGGGATCCGTCGACCCCCTAACACTTTCAAGGTGAGTAGGCAGGGTACACTATGAAACCTTTCAAAGGTTCGTCTAACAAGTTAGGACCACTAGGTTTCCAATCAGCAAGCAGATATAGGAATCCCCTTTCAGATGGGACAATTCCTTCGCGGCTATACGCATAAGAAAAGAGGCTGTCCTATACCCATCTAGGCAAACCCCTTTTTCACCATAAAGGTAACCTCTAACAAGCTAGAAAAGGTCCTCCTACTGAACTAAAGCCAGAGCCATGTAGCACTCACGGTTGTACTGTAAGTCCTAGCTTTTGCCGACATATAAGTTCTTAGGGAGGGCCAAGAGCATCATGTATAAAAGTCAGGAGCTCCCTCGCCCTATATTGAAGTTGCTAAAAAGCAAGTTTTAGCCTTTGTTGCATAAAGCCATTAGTCATCATTCCAATCATGTATAGTTAAAGTGAGCACTAGCAAACTACCCATATGCAATTGATTCCACGGGTGACAAGGTATAGAGGTAACAATACTAGATCATCCTTACGGTAATCAAGATTAGACACATGCACAAATATTGTAAGTGATTAAAATGTCCATATGAAACAAGGATTGTCCCATGCTATACTTGCCTTGCTCAGCAAACTATTGCTGATCCACGGAGGCGAGAAAAAACACCCAACTCTCTATTCATTAATCCTTAAGCCTTATGACTATATCTAAATGAAATTGTGGATTGCACAAAATCATTGCTGTCATTACAAAGATCCAAAACAAGCACATGCATAATGACAGTTCAACAAAACAATAAAAGTGCACAATTCAATCATTGACCCAACTTGCATCACTATCGTTCTCTTTATATTAAGGGCAAAGATCCTAAACTCTCTTCCGATGACGCAAGAAGGTGGTAAGGGAAGATTCTACGAGCATATCAAATCAAGAGGTGAAGATAGGAGCAAGGCTCAAAACAAGCAACAAGGTGGAGATGAATAGCAGCGATAAGAATATTCTATAGAATAAAATATCAATGTTTATAGAACAAGGATTTCTGTAGCAACTTCTAAACCTTAAGACGTCTATTTCTAACTAGGCTTGCGTCCTACTATCAGGATTTCTCGGATACCACTTTGTAGCACCCAGTTTTAAGGACAAAACCAGATACATACCATATGTAAGCTTGGGAAGTCAAATCTCATATATAGCTACAAATGAAGGTAATATCAAAAGACAATAATTAATACATAATTAGTACATAGAAGATAACCTTAGGTTCAAGCAGCGGATAAACAACTCTGATCTTTGGGTGAAGACTCCACTCCATTGGGACAACTGACTGGTTGATCACAAGCCTAACTTCTCCAAACTCTTAGCAATCTGGTACCCATTTGGGATTTTTCCAAAGTATTGAGAAGAATAAAGCAAGCGTAAGTACATATCGTACTCAGCAATATAACATGGGGTTCATGAGGCTCAAAGGGTTGACATTGGTTTACTGTAATTAGCTTTTAGTGAGTCATAATTTTAGCAATTGAGTAGCAACAAGTTCAATAATCCCCAAATAACCCTAATCTATGGCAAAAACAATAATCATTAAGTATCCTCAATATCATCAGTACCATCAGTGTTCACCATCTATTCAATAAGGAGTCCAGACCACTCGTGACAGTGATCATGGCTCATATATCAGTTTAAAAACACTCTCCAGAGGTTGTACATCTTTACCCATGAGTCATGATTTGCCCTTTCACCCGAGATAGCTAGCATCTTGACCCACTTCCAAGGTAAGTCGGTAGGGTTCACTATGAAGCTTTTCGAAAGTCCGTCTAACAATTTAGTAGCCGCTAGTTCACAGTAGCTAGGCGAATGGAGCCCCCCTAACAAAGTTGCACATTCCACATAGGCTATACACACCCTGAGAGACAAGAAGCCATTCTGCAACCTAGGCCTTTCCTAATGCGCCTTTCGGTAACCACTAACGAGCTAGAAAAGCTCAGTTTACTTAGCTAAAGCCAAAGCAAGAGCCATAGCCCTCATGGTTGCACTGTAAGTTCCGGGTTATCATTTACAGATAAGTCCTTAGGGAGAGAAACTAAAGCATTTGGAAAGTAGCTAAATACTCTAGCCCCCTTTTTCCAAGTTGCTAAAAATCATATTTTAACATTTATTGCATATACCATTAGTCAAGTTACAGATCATGGTTATTATATTAGAGCACAAGCATCATACTACCCAATGCAAATATCCCACAGGTGTCAAGGTACAAGATAAAAAAGCTAGGATATCCTTACAGGTAATAAGGTAGACACATGCACATGAATTAAGTGATTAAAGGTGAATAGGTAACAAGGATAATCCCATGCTATACTTGACTTAAACTCAGATCCTTCTGCTGGTTACTAGCCTTCGAAAGATTTGCTCCTTGATCACCATGTATTGCTCACCGACTGGACAAGATCATAAAGCACCACACAAGCATCCGAACAAACATGCATACAAACAAAACTATATTAGAACAGTACACCAATCAATGAAAAGGTTTGAAAACTAATTCATGTGCAAACTAATAGTTTAAATCTAGATAGTTTAGAACATGAGTTATGAATTAAATAAGATTTCATGTAGAAAACTAATAGTTTAAATCTAGATATTAAACCATGAATTTTAAAAGTTGAAAACATGATTAACAGTGATATAAACATGCAGATTACTTAATTACGAACCTAATGCACTTGAACGGGTTAAATCGGAGCTAAAACAAAGATTTTATGGCTAAAACAGGGTTGGTGGCAATTTTGTAAATACTAGAAATTTTGATTTTTTAATTTAAATAAATAAATTCAGACTTTGAAACTGGCCGAGGACTGTGGGTACTATATTCAGAAAAGGCAGGGGCTAAAATAGAAAAACCAAGGGCCTAGATCTAATTATTTTCTAAAGAGATGGACTATGGGTTCAATATCGTAGATTTGCAGGGGCCTTTCTGCAAAAGGACAGCGGCAGCCGGAGGTTGACCTAGTTGCCTATGACGTGGCAGAAGCCGGTTGGGTGGAGGCGGTGATCTGGCTGTGGACCGAGCGGGGACTGTGCTAGTGGGCCGAGTCCACGACTGTTTTGGTGGACCGGTTATCCTGGGCTGAAGGGGTATCTAATTTGAGCCGTAGATCTTGATTTGGATGACTGAGAGGAAAAAGCAGGGACACGCCGTCCGAAAGATGAAGGACGGCGCGGTGGCTCCATTGCCAATGATGCGAGCTCACCGGAGTTCGATGAAAATGGGATTAGGGCCTCGGTTTCTTGCGGTAAGAGCACGGGGAGAAAGAGGAGGGAACGGGGATCTTACCAAGGACCTTCATGCGGACAGGGAGAGACTCGACGAAGCCGAGAGCTCATCGGGTGGCAACGGTTCTTCCTATGAACCACGGCGGTGACGGTTGAGTAATAGAAACCGAGAGGGAGAGCAGAGACGGGACCCAAAGCTTCTTGACAACCATGCGAGACATGTCCCCGAGCGGAGGATGGTGGAGAAACGGCAGTAGGCAGCTATCGCGGCGACGGGCGATGACCTCAAGCTTGGTGAGATCCCGAGCTAGGCGGCACGAAAAGCTAGGGCGAGCAGGGCGGCTATAGATGGGAAATGAGAGCATGGAGGGTTACCGCGGCTCATATAGGGCGACTGACGTGGAGATCACGACAAATCGCGATAAATCTGGAGTCGGGCAGTGATTTCCGTCGGACTCGAGTCCATCTCGGCTACGGGAGGAGGAAGACACAGCTGACATGCGGGGCCACGGCGTTAGCTAGTGAAGGGAGTAGGCCCGCGACGGCATGGAGAGCGCGCGAGGTGAGGAGCTGGGGCGGCTCTCCGCGTGGGCTGGCCGGGCCTGCGGCCAAAAGAGGAGAAGGGAGGGAGCTGGGCCTCGAAGCTGCTGCGGCCCGGAGGCAAAGAGAGGGAAAGGGAGGAGTGGGCCTGCGCTGCAAAGAAAGGAGGAGTGGTCCTGCGGCCGTGGGGAGGGAGGAAGAGGGAGTTGGGCCGAGGGAGAGGGGAGAAAGAGAGTTGGGCCTACGGGCCAAAACAGAGGGGAATGTTATTTCTCTTTTTATTTTCTTTTATTTCAAAGCCATTTTCAAATCCATTAGAATTCGATTTGAATTTTTGGCTTCGACAACTCATTGCAATAAATCAAATGCACCAGCATGAATGCAAGATTAATGTTGCTAAACCCTATGATAAATTTTTAATTTAATAAAAAATATTAGTTTTCCTATATTCTTAGGAGCATAAAAGTGCATAAATAAATTATTTTAACCATATTTTCAAAGATGCAAATTTTAGGGTGTTACAACAATCCAGCCTGTTTGTAGCCTGTAGCAGTTGTGTTGTTAGCCCATGTGGCCCATGTGGCACATGAGGAGTTATTGTTGGTGTGTTCAATACCATCTTGAAAGTTTAGGTGGATGAGGACTAGCTTATAATCCTTGTTATTCCAAACATATCACCTCCCGGTTAACCCTTTTACAGGAAGAGATGACAAAAGTGTAAGCGAGGTGTTACGCATATGCAGGCCCGTTCCACGTGCGGAGCTAGGCCATATAAGTAGATTTTGGACGCGGGGTGTTACAGATGGTATTCATATTCGCCAATGGCCCATTGCTCACTGTCTCCACCTCGTCACTCAGTTACAGGCTTAGCATTTTCACCAGCGATAAATATCGTTGGCCACGCCTGCCGTCACATTGTTCTTCTGTATTCGATCAAGCTCTCTGAAGACTGAACCTCTGTAGATACGGTTGGCTTGCCCGAGATTTAAGTTTACTTCTGCTCTTTACACATTTAGTAATACTTCATCATGCCGAGCTGCTAGCTTTCTAGTTTTTATCGGGTCATGTACGTACAATTAAGTTTGTGCCAGCCATTTACTATGTTGTGCAAAATTAATGGAGGCACACTCTTGTGCTTTCATCGTCAGTTTTTATATTTTAAATTTTTCTGATGCAAAGCTTCTCTTGCATTCAACCTATCCAGCATACATCATACATATTGCAGTTTCTACATGGTACGTTTGGATGACAGCTGATGAGCTTAATTATGGGGGCCACTCTGAGTCTCAATAAGCAACAAAGGAAACTAACACAGTGTTGCCACCGTGCTTAATTATGCACTCGATTAATCTGTCACCATGGTCTAAAGAACCCAGAGGCCACCTGTACGCAAAATCTTATCATTACTAATTTAAGGGCACAACAGGGGCACCGCGTAATTTACACCAGACGCGATGAGAAAAGACATATATTTAAGAAAATTCTTACAATAATAAGAAACAATTGGTCTTTAATTTGAGACTCGAATCATCATCACCGATAATAGCCATTGGATCTATGTAATTTATAAAGAAAATTACCCACCTCTGCATTTATGAAAAATACATAAAGAAACCCCCTATTTTTGAATTTAAATTACGCACCTCTACCATTATGCAAGATAACTCAAAATACCGCCTAAATTTGTATAAAAATTAACCACATATGTCATTATGAAAGACATTTCAAAATTATTATTATTACTAATTAGAGGCCCTCACAAAGGCACCAAGTTAATTCCCACCAGATGGGCTAGGAAAAAGAGATAAATCCTAGAAATTATCACAATAATCAGAAATATCTGTCTTCAATTTGAGACTCGAATCATCATCACCAATAATAGCCATTTGTCTATTGGAATTTATAAAAAAAATATCCTCCTTTGCAATTACAGAAAATACATAAAGGAATCCTGTAATTTTGCATATAAATTAAACACCATTGCCATTACGCGAGATAATTCAAATACTCCCCCAAATTTGTATATAAATTATCCGCATATGTCATTATGAAAGACAATACAAAATAACACCCTCAATTTGCATCTAAATTACATGTCTTTATCATTATCAAACATAATCCAAAATAACCCTATAACATTGCATGCAAATTATACATTAAACTTTCCTTATTTTTTTCTATTTTAACCCCTGACAATGCATAGAAATTGACTTGACCCGCTGCCGTGCCAATGAAGGCAGATGAACGTAACATTTCCCACAGAAGACAATATGGAAAACACCACTATCATAAAGGACCAAATCGGATTTGGACAGAGAATCTTGTAGCAATAGACGATTCCAACTGCCGGATTTTGTCAGAAATAGAAACTGACGAGACAAGGCGCACATGGATGCAGACTTAGACCCCGTTTGCTTGTCTTAAAAATGGTTTGTTCGGCTTCTTTTTTTAGCCGGAACAGTGTTTTTCTCTCACAACAATTCAGCCGGAACAGTATTTTTCTGCCAGTTTCAGCCAAGTTTCAGACCAACGAACGGGCCCCTTATTTGACTAGTTCCTGCTGAAAAGTAGTAGAAACAGGAGTACACCAGGGGCTCAACACTCAAGGTCGATCTTCAGTCCAACGGCGGTCAAGCTATGGTAAGCTATGACACTAGCTGACGAAGTGTGTGGACGTAAGGCCACTGTAATGCCCTTTTTATTATATATAAACCACTGGGCCTCAACTAGTTGAGCATGCAATTTAATTAGGTACCCACCCCAGCACCGAGGATCAACAGCTAGCAAGTGTACACTCCTGCCAACCTGAGGTGCCTACAGCTTTGCTTTTCCTCGTCTTACTTGTTCTTTGCTTGTTACTGCTACTAAGTTCGACTTCGACACTAGTTAAATTGAGAGCATATCACGTGGAAATTAGGGAAGTACAAACCTTGCTGTTTGCTACAAAATTGCTAGTGAAGTAAACCTGCTGGTAAACTTTGTATGCCATGCACAAATGCACAATCTCTGAGCTTTGTATGTTGCAGGTAACACACAGAGCTATGCTGGCCAGGATTGGAGTACTGGTCCTGCTGCTGTTTTATGAGGCTGGATACGCCAACTGCTCGATGGTCCCCCAAAACAGCACGGACTTGCTCTCGCTGCTCGATTTCAGAAAAGAAATTACCAGCGATCCGAGAGGTTTCTTCAGTTCCTGGAACCGTAACGCTGACTACTGCGGTTGGGATGGCATCACATGCAGTAGAACGCACCCAGGACGCGTCAGGGAGCTTAACCTCAGAAATCAAAGCCTTGAAGGTCGAATCTCTCCATCTCTTGGTAATCTCACCTTTCTTAGAATACTCGACCTGTCCTCAAACAGCTTCGCTGGTCAGATTCCCCTTCTCAATCGACTCCGTAGGCTTGAGGGCCTTTTTCTGAACAATAACCAGTTGCAGCGGTTTGCTCCTGATGCACTTATAAACTGCTCCAACTTGCACTCTTTAATCCTTTCATCAAACATGTTAGATGGGCCAATACCGCCTAATATCGGTTTCCTCTTAAACCTTAGGTACCTGTACCTTGATAGTAATAATTTCACTGGAGGCATCCCATCAAGCCTGCTAAACATCTCCAAACTAGAGAAGCTCATGCTTTCATCAAACATGTTGGATGGGCCAATACCGCCTAAAATCGGTTCCCTATTTAACCTTTCACATCTCTACCTTAATACTAATAATTTCACTGGGGCCATCCCATCAAGCCTGCGCAACATCACTCAACTAGAACATCTCGTGCTTTCAAATAATCAGCTCGCTGATACCATACCTGAGGAGCTTGGGCACTTATCAATTATGAGTAAATTGACCCTAGGAGGGAATATGCTATCTGGTAGCATCCCAACAACAATTTTCAATCTATCTTTTCTTCAAATATTGGACGTGAGTGGAAATTTTCTACGTATGGCATTGCCATCTAACATTGGCAATACCCTTCCTATCCTCGTGGGCCTTGGCTTGCACGATAACATGTTCCATGGTCGAATCCCAGCCTCGCTAGGAAATGCTTCGTTACTCTTTGCTTTAGATTTCACATCAAATAATTTCAGTGGCCATATCCCTAGTTCTCTCGGAAATCTAACCTACCTGCAGTGGCTAAAACTAGAACAAAACAATCTTGAAGCAAAAGACAGTGACGGCTGGGAATTCTTAGAGGCACTGAGCAACTGTACGAGTCTGAAATACCTCTTATTATCTGACAATCAGCTACAAGGAGCCATACCAAATTCAGTTGGAAAGTTGTCCAACAGCAGTCTTCAGTACCTACGATTAGCCAAAAACAACTTGTCAGGGATGGTTCCAGAGAGCCTAGGGAACCTTATTGGGTTAAATGAGTTGGTTCTAGATCAAAACAGTCTGACCGGTCCAATTGGATCATGGGTTGGAAAGTTGAACATCCTGGTAAAATTATCTCTTGCAGACAATAACTTCAGTGGGCCGATTCCATCTTCCATTGGCAGCTTTACACAGTTAACACATCTCTACCTACAAAGCAACAAATTTGAAGGTCCAATACCTCCCAGCATGGGCAAACTTCAACGTTTACTAGAACTGAACGTTAGTTATAACAATCTACAAGGCCCCATTCCTCCGGATGTTAGCAACCTTCAACAACTCATTGAACTAGATCTTTCATCGAACAAAATTGAAGGGGAAATACCTTCCACTTTGGGCGAATGTCTACAGTTGCAGATACTCCAAATGGACTGCAATATTCTCACAGGGAACATTTCGCCACTGAGTAGTCTAACAAGCTTGAACATGCTCAATCTTTCACACAATAATTTATCAGGCTTCATCCCTATACAACTAGGTAATATGTCCTCTCTTACCCAGCTGGATCTATCTTATAATGATCTACAAGGAGAAATACCTTGGGATGGAGTATTTCGAAATGCTTCAGCTGTCTCACTTGTTGGCAACAGGGGACTGTGTGGTGGGCTGTTGGATTTACACATGCCCCCCTGCCCTATTGCCTCAAGGAGAAAAGTTGCACAATACTACCTCATTAGGGTGTTGATCCCAATATTTGGCTTCATGTCACTCTTAATGTTGGTCTATTTTGTTCTCACTGAGAAAAGGACTACACAAGAACCATCATTATCTCCTCTTGGTGATCAATTCCCAATGGTTTCTTACAATGATTTAGTTCGAGCTACACAGAACTTCTCCGAATCAAACCTGATAGGGAGAGGAGGTTGTGGTTCTGTATATAGAGGGAAGTTGATGGAAAATAAGCTGGAAGTGGCTATTAAAGTTCTTGACATTGAAATGCGAGGTGCTGAGAAAAGTTTCTTAGCAGAATGTGAAGCTCTGAGAAACATCCGCCACCGAAATCTAGTTCCTATCATAACAGCATGCTCCACGGTGGATATCAACAGCAATGTTTTCAAAGCTCTTATATATGAATTTATGCCAAACGGGAATTTGGACTCGTGGTTGCATCAGGAAGTGAATGGGAAAGTTAGAAAAACTTTGAACTTAAATCAAAGAACATGCTTTGCTGTCAACATAGCTGACGTACTAGATTATCTGCACAACGAAAGTGGGAAAACAATTATCCATTGTGATGTCAAGCCTAGTAACATACTCCTAGATGATGACATGAATGCACGTTTGGGAGACTTCGGCATCGCAAAATTCTATCTTGATTCTACGTCGACATCAACTGGAGATTCAAAGACTATAAGCTCAACCGGTGTGAAGGGTACTATCGGCTACATACCTCCAGGTACTATCGGCATTGCAAAATTCTATCTCTATTCTAGAAAGTATACTTCGAGTGTGCACTAATTCAATGTATCTTCAGAATATGCTCGAGGTGGCCACGCATCAACATACGGGGATGTTTACAGTTTTGGAATAGTACTTCTAGAGATGCTGACTGCGAAAAGGCCAACAGATCATTTGTTTGTGGACGAACTAAACATTGTTAACTTCGTGGAGAGGTGCTTCCCTGATAAAATATTGGATGTGATTGATGGTTCCTTACAAGATGACGTAAAGAGTGCCCAAATAAATATGGTAACAGAAAATGAGGCCTACCAATGCTTGTTTTCTCTTCTACAAGTAGCACTTTCTTGCACACGAGAAATTCCTGGTGAACGAACGACCATGAAAGAAGCAGCTAGCAGAATTCGTTCAATCAAGACCACGTACTGCTATGCCGGAGAAGAACACAAGCATGCAGATACAGTGAATTGAAACCATCAGTATACCATGCCCATGCTAGCTAGACAACACATATCTTTATATTGTACGGGTATATGGACATAAAAAGAAAGAAGAATATTAAGATTATCATTCAGCGCAGTGCACCAAATTGTTATGGAATTTCCATTTATATTACTAGTCCGTCAACCCGTGCTCTTGCACTGGCTTGAATTTTAGGAGATATAAGTATTAGTTATTGTTTAATACATATGGCTAATAAAGAGTTACTTATATTAAATTGTATGGTTTTTTCTTTGTTTATTTTGTATCATAATAGACATAATTGATACTCATAGTCTCTATCCATTTATCATAAACTTATTAGTATTTTTTTTGCAAGTGGCTCATTATACCTTTTTTATTCATATTCATATTTTTCTTTTGTATGACACCATTGTATATTTCAAATATGCAATTAGTTTGAAACCTTACCATTAACTATGGTGGTTGTTGTTGCATCTTGTATCTAACGAAGTTATAAGTTTTAATTTTTATTTTTAAAATTTTATTCTTGCACTACTACAAAAAAACATTTGTAGCAACGGCTCCTGTTTTTTGCAGGGTTGGTTCAATTTGAAACCGCCCCTACAAATGGTTCCCAACCCGAGCCGCCCTTACAAATGTATTTGTAGGGACTGCTGGTGTTTTCAGCCGCCCAAAAATGGATCATTTGTAGGGGCGGTTCTAGATACAGCCACCCAAACAGTACAATTTCATATTAAAAATTGATTTTTTCAAACGATATTAGATGGAGATATGACCAAAATAAAAGTTGTAGATCTCAAAAAGTTATATAACTTTGTAGTTGACAACTTTTACGTTGGAAATCATCTATTATGGGAAAACTTTGTTTGAATTTCTTACATTTGAAATTTGAATTTTTCAAACGACCTCGGATGGAGAAACGACTAAAACAAAAGTTGTAGATCTCGAAAAGTTATACAACTTTGTAGTTGACAACCTTTTCATTTGAAATCATCTAGCTATGGATAATTACATCTGAATTTTCTAAATTTAAAATTTGAATTTTTCAAATGACCTTGGATGGGAAAACAACAAAAATGGAAGTTGTAGATCTCAAAAAATTAAACAACTTAGTGGTTGACAACTTTTTTATATAAAATCATCTAGCTAAGGATAATTATGTCTGAATTTACTAAATTAAAATTCGAATTTTTCAAACAACTTTAGATGGAGAAACGACCAAAACGAAAGTTGTAGATCTCGAAAAGTTATAAAACTTTGTGGTTGATGACTTTTTCATTTGAGTTCATTTAGGGTCCTAAATACTCATTTTAATACCGGATGAAAATAAAATAAATAGAAATACACACAAGCGTGAAATGGTTGGGCTGGTAAGGTGAGGGACGCGCGAGGCGTCAGGTCTTGGGATTGAGCTCCCATGGCCGCGGAGCGCACGATTTTCGCGATCACGCGCCGCATGTGGCTGTCTAGTGGGGTCTGGCTCGATTAAAAAAAATTCTATTTTTTTACCGAGATTTGTGATTTCTGAATAACGGATTTATAGGGGAGACTCATTTTTTAGCCGCCCCAACAAATCCTCAATCATCCCTAAAAATCGATTTTTGGGGCGGCTGAAAAATAAGCTGCCCCTACAAGTCGGTGATTTGTAGCGACGGTTCGATAGGGGCGGCTGGCCCAACTGCTCCAACAGAATGTCATGAGCCGCCCCTACGGAGCTTATGTGGCTTAGTGTTGTTGACTGCGACAGACTCTTTGTATGATCAATTTTGGTTAAACGTCTTGTGCTTGTTGTCTTTTATTAACTCTCTTTTTTGCACTTTATAAAATAAGGATTTTAGGTCATAGAGCACATTCTTAAATACTTTAATATCAAAAGCAATCATTTGAAATCTGCGCCATGTCTCTTACCATAAGTGATATAGCTTGAGGTATGACCTCGGATGGGGGTAGTAGTGCCAACCTTGATAGAATTTTCAAACTTACGTCCTATAATGATCGATATTTTACTCTTCAGTAATCTTAAATGGTAAGGAAGTGACCAGTAGTTTCCCACACTTCTCAAGATGCTTGAATTTTCCTATTAAAAACTTATATTTATAGTTATAGTTATACTATCAATATAGATGTGTTAAACATTTTAGTTAAAATATATAGATACATCTAAAGTAATAGCCTATACAAATTATATGTTATAGATGCTAATATGGTTTTAAATAATTTGTTTGTATCATCATAATATGAGTTGTTAAGGAAATATTTTTTATGTGGTGAAACATATCATATATATTTATCGATCACGTATGATGGCACAACGTTGTAGGCTTACTTTAGTCAAATCGTAATATATCAATAATGATAGGACAGGGTAATAGAAGATGTTGATATTTTAGATGTAGATTTGACCGGGATATTTAATTTTTCTGACAATGAGATGAAAATTTGGTTAAGTAAACTATCTATTGTAATAGCAAGACATGGATAATTAGATGCAAATTAGGTCTACTTTAGATCAAATTTTTAATGGCATAGGTGGATAATCTAAGCATAGAGTCATTGGTCACTTTAGGTTATTTTAAACAATAGCAGAGATGTGTAATTATTTAGAAAATAGAATATATATATATAATAGTTATTATTATTATCAATGGTGATTAGATTATACCAAATTGATGGTCAGATATTAATGATTTTTGTGAGATTTTCTAGGATCTATCTATTATTTATTCTATAGAGTCTTGTGAGGATTAGCATCGAGGCTCTATTAGGGACCTCTAGTTAGAATTTATAGTATTTATCTTTTCGTTGCGTTATTTGTATTTAGTAGAAATATACCCTTAAGATATATAAATTCTTGTTGCATCCCTTTATGTAACTTCATGAATTTATAGTTTGGATTTCATTTTTTAATGGAGTTGTTGCAAAGTTTTCCACATGTTATGTAGGAAATTTATAATTTTTTTTTATATTTGATTCATATTATTAAAAAGAGTTTAAATCCTAGTAGTATTGCTTTCTGCTTGTTAAAATTGAAACTCAGTTTGCGCCCGACACTGAACATGTTGAATTTGTTATATCACATTAGTATATGTGTAGTATTATTTTATATATCATATAGTGCTTAAAATTAAACTACCAATATTGATATGACATTATGTTTTAGTCAAAATGTACACTCTTATTTAAAATAACAACCGATGAAATTTATTATCTGTAACACCCAAAATTTTGCATCATTTCAAAAGTAGCTAAATTGAGTTATTTAACCATTGTGTGAGCATGCAAACATAGGAAAGTAATAAATTTTATGAAAATAAAAACAATTATAAGGTCAGATACATGTTGTTGCATTCATGCTGGACCATTACTTCTATTGTGTTGATTGGTTTTGACCCAAATCTGGAAAAGGATTCAAAACCCATTTTAAAAATGAATTTGAAAAGCTCTGAAAATGAAAGAAAAAGGAAATTCCTTTTACTTCTCCCTTTTTCCTCTCTTTTGGCCCGAAGGCCCAGCTCGGCCTCCCCTCTCCCTTTCTTTTCCCGCAAGCCCAACTAACTGGCCGGCCTAGCAAGCCCACGCGGGCGCTCCTCTCTCTTGGCCCACTGACACCCCGGCCCCGCGCCTTCTCGCAGACGTAGTGGCCCCGCCGGCCAGCGTCTCTCCCTTCTCCTACCTCCCGTATGCGAGCCGAACTCAGCCATGGGGAATGAAACCGCCATGGCGCTCCCGAATCCTCCGCGATTCGGCATGATCCACACGCCTAAGCCCTATAAAAAGGAGCCCGAACCTGCGCTGCCTCCCTACGCTTACCCTAGAGCCCCCAGCCTTTCTCGCTTAAGATCGCCGCATGCCGCAAACCCTAGCACCCGTTGCCGCATGCGATTCCGCCATTGGCGTGCTCCGCCGTCAATCTGAGCTGCTCTCCAGTCTTCGTAGCTGGTAAGGAAGCCTATAGATGACTGCCTTTGTCCCCTCTTGCTCTCTTTCCGTTCGCTCACCACCGCTGGAGTTCGCCGGTTGCCAAATCGAGCCACCGCGCCCACTAGCCGGACGCAACCGATCCCCTAGATGTGTTCGCCGTAGCTTCCTATTGCTCCCCGTTCAGGTTCCGAGCTCCGTCGTGGCCTCTAGGGCTGGTTTTGAGTCTCGCCGGTGAGCTTCTCATCGCCGGCAGTGGCCAACCGCTGCATCAACTACTGTGTCCGATCAGCAGCACTGCTCTCCCTCTGCATCTTCTAATCTCACCCGTCCAGAGCCGATCCGACGGTTCTCGGAGCCCCATACCCCTTCGCTTGGGATTTAGGAAAAGAACCCCTCTGCTTTCTTCTATTAGAACCCGCCATCCCTAGCGTAATCTGAGAATACGTATTTCCTTTTAGAAATCATAAAGCTGCTCTGTTTAGATTTAAAGTACGTTTTCTCAGTTTAAAAGCGTAATTTAGATCGATTTATTTATAGTTTTGCCATCCAGAACCTAATTTCAACATATCTCGTACGTTTTACATCCGATTTGATCCGTTCAAGTTGCGTTAGGTTCATAACCAAGTAATCTATATGTCAATGCCACTATTAATAAAGTTTTTAACTTTTAAATTCATGGTTAGATTTAATCTATTAAAAATGCTATAGGAAATCTCGTTTAGTGCATAACTTTCACGTTCAAGATCCGATTTTCGTGATCCTCGAATCTGTGTGTTCATAGCGAAATGTAGAATCTTTTTAAAACCTTTTCATCTTGTTTTTATTCTACTGGTGTACTGTTCTAATCATAGGTTTGTTTGCTTTGCATGATTGCCTCTAGATGATTGTATGTTGCTACGTTGATCGAGTATAGACGGTGAGCAATACGCCGGTGACCAAGAGTACTTTGTTGATGACTCGGATCAGCAAGAGTTCGCTGATCAAGGCAAGTATAGCATGGGACAGTCCTTGTTTCCTATGAACATTTTAATCACTTACCATACATGTGCATGTGTCTAATCTTGATTACCCTAAGGTTGATCTAGTATTGTTACCTCTATACCTTGTCACCCGTCAGATTAATTGCATATGGGTAGTTTGCTAGTGCTCAAATTAACCATACATGATCTAAATGATGACTAATGACTATATGCAACAAAGGCTAAAACTTGCTTTTTAGTAACTTGGACATAGGGCGAGAGAGCTCCTGGCTTTTATATGTGATGCTCTTGGCCCTCCCTAAGGACTTATCTATAGGCAAAAGCTGGGACTTACATTACAACCATGAGGGCTACATGGCTCTGACTTTAGTTTAGTAGAAGGACCTTTTCTAGCTTGTTAGAGGTTACCTTTATGGTACAAGAGGGGCTCGACAACTCAGGTATAGTGCGGCCTCTGTCCGTTAGTGTATAGGCTGCGCGTCATTGTGCCTTTCGGAAGGGGAGCCCTACATCTGCTTGCTAAGGAAATCTAGCGGCCCTAACTTGGTAGGAGAACCTTTGAAAGGCTTCATAGTGTACCTTGCCTACTCACCTTGGAAGTGTTAGGGGGTCGACGGGCCCATGGCAAATGGGGATCATGACTCACGGGTAAAGATGTACAACCTCTATAGAGTGTAAAACTATTATAACAGCCGTGCTCACGGTCATGAGTGGCCTAGAAAACTCACAGAATAAATGACACTACTTATGTCGATGATTAATTATGAACTAAAATGTTGATTTATGATATGATCATATGGTTTATATGGGGCTTAAGCATAACTTGAAGCTAATAAATGATAAAATCTTGACTCACTAAAAATGCTAAGCACAGTAAATCAGTGTCAACCCTTTTGAGCTTCATAACCCCATGTTATCTTGTTAAGTACGAGATGTACTTATGCTTGTTTATTTTCATTATTTGGATAAAAATCCTAGATGGGTAACAGATCGAAGTGGTTATGAGAACTTCCCTGAGGATTTCTAGGCTTAGAATCAAAAAGTTGACGTCCTGTGATATGGAGCTTCCGTGAGAGTTATCTTTTTATTTCCGCTACGCTTATGTAAATACTATGTTATGATATTATTCGTGATGTAATAAACACATGTGATCGTACTTTTGTAATTTGTCGACTTATGTGTGTGACTGACCTCTGGGCGCACATAAGATTATGCATCCCAGTTTATCCTTAAAATCAGCTGTGACAAATTGGTATCAAAGTTGTATTGACTGTAGGATGCAAGCGTAGTTAGTGATTATCATCTTAGCCTCTTTTGCTTCACTTCTTCTTGCTTACTATCTTAATCTTGTTATTTGCTAAAATTTTTATGCTTCTGTCACTTTACTCCATTATAAAATTCATTGATTCTAACCCTATCTTAATCTAAAATCTATAGATGCCTCGTGCCAAGAAGACTGCCCGCATCAGCTCCGGAGGCTACAACCCATCGCGTGCTCTAGATTCACCCATGGCTTCAGAAGAAGAGGTTGTGGCCATTTCAGATGACGAGTGAGCAACTCCAGGAAGCGCAACATGAAGTGTAGAGGTCCGAAAAGTGCTTCCAAAAGCAGATTGATGCCCCGAGAGCTTAGTTTGGGTTGCCCCCGCTCTATGAGAAGAAGCCCCCAGAGTTTACCATCATCGACACTGCCCCTTAGAGTTATGGTTCCCTTTGTAATAAGAACGTTGTTAGTTCGCGAGTTGAGTCGAGTCAGTGTGTGCTTTGTGAGTTTTAGTGCTTAGTTGATTGTGCTTTTGCTTCATGAGTGATTTGGAGTTTTCATGATAGTTGGGAGATTGTGGGCATGTCCACAAATCCTATAGTTAAGAAGCTTAAGTCGAGTTGATGAATAATATAGTTGGGGTTGCATTATCTTATCCTTGCTGTTACTGTTTTCTGGAGCAGTATTTGTTCTTTATCATATATCTCAAAATTCATACGACCATAAATCATGAAATTTTTATGGAGATAACTAGACTTCTGTATCTTTCAAATGCCTCTAGAATCACTTTATTATCATTTCTGGTTTGGTAGATGTAACTGTTGTAAGTTGAAGTTGCTGCGCTGTCTGAAGTCCAGAACAGTTTCAGTTTAGCTCTATTTTTGACTAATTTAGTGACATAATATGAAAAAGTGTTCTATAAGAAAGTTGTATACAACTTCATAAGATTTCCAACCATATAAAGAAAGCCTTTATTTGATTCCTGGAACTCGAGAAATGCCTATTTTACCGATCTGCTGTTGTTGGAACTTCGCCTAGACCTGTACAGTTTTACTTTTTCTCTTATACAAGTGATCTTTTAAGAAATATTTCTAAATCTCACCTATGTGCCTTGGAAAACAGATGGCCGCCAAAGGAGGCAGAGGTGCCCCGATGAATCCACCACCACCACCACCACCACCACCGATGACCGTGGAACAGCTCATGGGAATGCAGGCACAACTGATGCAGACAATGATGCAACACATACATAATCAGCCCACAGGAGGACCGCCGCCTATTCATGTTAGGGACAAGCGTGCTGAATTCATGAAGGGATGGCCTCTAGTGTTTACTCATGCTACTGACCCTTTGGAGGCAGATGACTAGCTATGTGATGTGGAGAAGCAGCTGAACATAGCACAGTGCAATGATCTGGAAAAGGTATTGTATGCTTCGGGCCAACTTTAGGGAGCAGCTCAAGATTGGTGGGAGTCATTCCAATATGAATGTCCCAATGATGCTCATGAGATCACCTGGCAGGAATTCAGGGAGAACTTCAGGTCTTACCACATTCCTGAAGGATTGGTGGAGTTGAAGCAGGAGGAGTTTAGGGCCCTGAAGCAAGGGTCTATGTCCGTGGCCGAGTACCGTGATAAGTTTGCCCAGCTGTCATGCTATGCCCCCAATGAAGTAGCCAAGGATGACCAAAAGAAACGTCGCTTTCTCAAGGGTTTGTATAATGGTCTTCAGCTCCAGCTCATGTCCAACACCTACCATAATTTCCAGGCCCATTGTGAATCGCGCTATTGTGATTGACCATAAGCGCAACGAGATGGAAGCCAAGAAGAGGAGGCTTCAGGGACAGGCCTCTGGAAGTAACACTTGCCCATGCACCAACCCACAACAAGGTTTCTAGCAAAGGTCCTAGGGGCCACCTAATTAGTGGAACCGTGGTCTGTACACGCAGCGCATCTAGATTCAGCAGCGCCAGCAGAACCAGCAATAGGTAGGTCAACAAGCACCACGTCAGGGGAACTCTAATACCGCCCCTATGAAGACCAATGCCCTTAATACCTCCAACAAGTGTTTTCATTATGGAAAAGATGGACACATGTCCTACAATTGCCCTGAGAAGTCGAACCAACAAACCCTGTAAAAGCAGAATAACAATCAGAGGCCAGCACACAATACTAGAAGAGTGAACCATGTGTCTGTAGAGACCGCACAGGAGGCGCCCAAGGTCATGCTTGGTACGTTCAGTGTCTCTATCTCTGCTACCGTCCTTTTTGATTCTGGTGCTTCACATTCTTTCATTTCACAAGCTTTTGTTAGAATGCATAGTATACCCTTATGTGCCATGAAAAAACCTATACTAGTAAACTCACCAGGTGGGAGCATGCCAGCTTATTATTGGTGTCCCTCAGCTAGTCTTTCTTTAAGGGGGTAGATTTCAAAGTGAGCCCTATGGTGTTGAAAATGGCTGGCTTTGATATCATTCTGGGTATGGACTAGATGATGAAACACCGGGTAGTGATTCAGTGTCAGGAGAAAGTGGTTGTTTTGATAGCACCCAATGGAGATAGAATGTGTGTTGAAGTGATAGTGCAAGCACCATCGACAGCTACTGTAAATCAACTGAATGAGGATGCCAACCATCTGGACTATATTATGGAGGAGTTTCTAGATGTTTTCCCTGGTGACTTACTAGGGATGCCACCTGACCGTGATATTGAGTTTATTATTGAATTATTACCTAGAACTACACCTATAACTAAACATCCATATAGAATGGGGGTTAGTGAATTAGAGGAACTTAAGAAACAGTTAAAGGAGTTGTAGGAGAAAGGTTTCTTATGCCCTAGTTCATCACCATGGGGGGCACCTGTAATCTTTGTTGATAAGAAGGATGGTACTCAACGGATGTGTGTGGACTATCGATCTCTTAACGAAGTCACTATCAAGAATAAGTATCTACTGCCAAGGATTGATGACTTGTTTGACTAATTGAGTGGTGCTTTTGTGTTTTCTAAGATTGATCTTCGCTCTGGTTATCATCAATTGAAGATTCATCGTTTAGACATACCTAAAACAGCGTTCACTACCAGGTATGGGTTGCATGAGTAAACAGTTATGTCCTTTGGTTTAACCAATGCACCTGTATACTTTATGTATTTCATGAACAAGGTGTTCATGGAGTTTCTTGATAAGTTTGTGGTGGTATTCATTGACAATATACTGGTATTCTCCAAGACTGAAGATGAACATGCCGAACATTTGAGGTTGGTTTTGCAGAAACTCAGAGAACATAAGCTGTATGCTAAGCAGAGCAAGTGTGAGTTTTGGTTGAAGGAAGTCTCTTTTATGGGTCATGTTGTCTCTAATGGTGGAATAGCGTGGATCCAAGCAAGGTAAATGTTGTGTTGGATTGGAAGCCGCTAACGGATGTTAGTGAAATCTGAAGTTTCCTTGAATTGGTAGGATATTATAGGAGGTTCATTGAAGGGTTTTCAAAGCTCGGCAAGCCCATGATAGCTCTATTGGAGAAGAATGCTAAGTTCATGTGGTCTGAGAAGTGTCAAGCTAGTTTTGAGGAATCGAAGAAGAGATTGACTACAACTCCAGTGTTGGTTTTGTCAGATTTAAGCAAGAACTTCTCTATCTATTGTGATGCATCTCGTCAAGGTCTTGGATGTGTTTTTATGCAAGAAGGAAGAGTCATTGCTTATGCATCAAGGCAGTTCAGGAAGCATGAGCTGAACTACCCCACTCATGACTTGGAGGTAGCAATAGTGGTTCATGCTTTGAAGATCTAGAGACACTACTTAATCGGGCATAAGAGTGATATCTATACATATCATAAGAGTTTGAAGTATATCTTTACTCTATCGAATCTAAATTTGAGACAGCGTCAATGGTTGGAGTTGATTAAGGACTATGACTTAGAAGTGCATTATCATCTGGGAAAGGCTAATGTCGTGGTTGATGCACTTTGCAGGAGGAGTTATGCCAATGAGCTTTGGATGACACCTATGCCTAGGGAGTTGTGTGCCGATATTGAACATCTCAACCTAAGCTTTGTCACTAATGTAGTGGAGATAGTAATGGAGCCTAGTTCGGAATAGGAAATGCGCAAAGGTCAATTGGAGGATGAGAAACTTAAGGAGATAGCAGAGAATATAGTAATTGGAAAGGCCCTAGGTTTCAGGATGGATGAGAATGGCACTCTATGGTTTGGGAAAAGGATATGTGTACTTGAAGTAAAGGCTATTCGTGATGCAATTCTATAAGAAGCTCATGAGTTAGCTTATTCCATGCACCCCGAAAGTACCAAGATGTATTTGGATCTTAAAGAGAAGTATTAGTGGTATGGATTAAAGAGAGACGTATCAGAGTATGTGGCCTTGTGTGACACTTGTGAACGGGTGAAAGCTGAGCATCAGAGACCTGCGGGATTGTTACAACCAATGAAGATACTCGAGTGGAAGTGGGAAGAAGTTGGGATGGACTTCATAGTGGGATTACCCCATACTCAGAGAGGTTATGACTTGATATGGGTAATAGTGGACCAACTTACTAAAGTTGCTCACTTTCTACCAGTCAAGACTACCTATATAGGAGCAAGGCTAGCAGAGTTATACATGGAAAGAATAGTGTGTCTGCATGGAGTCCCAAAGAAGATTATGTTAGATTGAGGTACTTAGTTTACATCACACTTCTGGTAGATGGTACATTGATCCTTGGGAACAAAGTTGAATTTTAGTTCTGCTTATCACCCCTAGACAGGCGGGCAAACTGAAAGAACCAAATAGATTTTGAAGACATGTTGAGAGCCTATGCATTGTAGTATGGTACTAATTGGGATAAGAGTTTGCCATATGCCGAGTTCTCATACAACAACAGTCACCAAAAGAGTCTTAAAATGGCACCTTTTGAGGCTTTGTATGGATGGAAGTGCAGAACCCCGTTGTTTTGGAATCAAATAGGAGAAAGTCAAGTATTTGGACCATACATTCTAAGGGATGCAGAGGAACATGTATGTACAATTAGAGACAATTTGAGAGTGACACAGTCTAGACAAAAGAGTTACGCTGACACCAGATGAAGAGAATTGACCTTTGAAGTAGGGGATTATGTCTACTTAAAAGTGTCACCAATGAGGAGTGTGAAAAGGTTCAATATGAAAGGAAAGTTAGCATGAAGGTACATTGGTCCCTTTAAGATTTTAGAGAGATGTGGAGAAGTGGTTTATTAGTTGGAACTGCCTAAGAGTTTGTCAGGTGTGCATGATGTGTTCCTTGTGTCTCAACTAAAGAAGTGTTTGCGAGTACCAGAAGAGCAAATATCTCTAGAAAGCTTGTGTTAAAGAAGATCTCACATATGAAGAGTACCTAGTAAAGATCTTGGACACAGCAGAAAAGGTTACAAGAAGCCGTGTGATAAAGATGTGCAAGGTACAGTAGAATCGGTACATAGAGGATGAGGCTACTTGGGAAAGAGAGGAGGATCTGTGAAAAGAGTTTCCCTAGCTGTTTGAGTAAGCACCGTCCAAAACTCGAGGATGAGATTCACTTTAAGGGGGGTAGATTTGTAACACCCAAAATTTTTCATCTTTTCAAAAGTAGCTAAATTGAGTTATTTAACCATTGTGTGAGCACACAAACATAGGAAACTAATAAATTTTATGAAAATAAAAGCAACTATAAGGTTAGATACATGTTGTTGCATTCATGCTGGAGCATTACTTCTTTGGTGTTGATTGGTTTTGACCCCAAATCTGTAAAAGGATTCAAAACCCATTTTTAAAATGAATTTGAAAAGCTCTAAAAATGAAAGAAAAAGGAAATTCCTTTTACTTCTCCCTTTTTCCTCTCTTTTGGCCCGAAGGCCCAGCTCGGCCACCACTTGTAACACCCTAAAATTTGCATTCTTTCAAAATAGTTAAATTTGATTTACTTGTGCAAATATGTGAGCATTCAAATGTAGGAAAATAATAAATTTTGTGAAAATAAAATCAAACATAAGGATAGATACATGTTGATGCACTCATGCTGTAGCATTTTATTTAATATGTTGAGTAGTTTTGATTTCAACTCAAAAGGATTCAAAAATCATTTGGAAATAAATTTAGAAATTTGATTTGGAAAAAAAAGAAAAGGAAATTCATTTCCCATTCCCCTCCCTTCTTCAATTCGGCCTGCTAGCCCAACAACTCCCCCCGTCGGCCCGCTTGCCCCCCCTTTTCCCCCCTCCTCCTGTTTTCCTTCCTGGGCCGGCCCAACCCGCGCGCCGCTCTCTCCCGCACGCTGGCAACCATCCACCCGCTTTTTCCTTCGCACTGACAGCCCGGGCCTGCCGTTCAGTTCCTCCCTCCACCTCCCGCTGATTTCGGACGCGAGCAGCTCTAGCTAAAACCGCCGCCCCGCGCCCGCTCCTCGCGACGTGGGCGCGTCGCCCTACTCCCTGGCCTCTTTAAAAGGGAGCCTACACCCTGTCGCCGCTCTCTTTCTTCTCCTAGCACCTGATGCTGCCCCACTCGAGCCACAACAACCGCCGCAGCACTCGCCGGATCCGCCATGCGCGAGCCGCCGTTCCCGTCGCCTCCCTGTCGCGTCTGGCCCTCCGCCGAGCTTCACCGAGAAGTAACAGACCTCCTGTAGCCTTTATCTTCTTGTTTTTCGCCTTCAATCGCTAACTCGTGGTCGTCGGTCTTCACAGGACGCCACCATCCGCTGTTCTGCGTGGTCCATCGTCCCCGAGCCACCTCCACCTCCATTTTTCGCCGTGGTGAGCTCGCCTCTCTCTCCTCTTTCTCCCTGTGCCATCCCTAGGTCGAATCGTGAGTTATAGGGGCGGATTCACGTGCGCCGGTGACCCTCTCGCCGCCGGCCATGGCTATGCCACCATGCCAGCATTGTTTTCGGCAGGCGACATCCTCTCTCCTCCTCCCCCGTTTTAATCTACGCCGTCAAACTCAGATCCAACGGTCCAGGGAAGCCGATACCCCTTCGCGGGTGATTTTGCTAAAGAGTCCCTCGAGTTCGGCCAAATAGAACCCGCCATCCATAACACATTTCCTGAGTACGCTTTCTCCTTTTGAAAATGTAAAATATACTATTTTAGTCAAAAATACGTTTTCAGTATTTACAGAAATGCCATTGCACTGTTTTGCTTATAAAATCGTCGTTATAGCTCCGATTTGACCCGTTCAAATTTTGTTAGGTTTGCAATTAAGTTCTCTACATGTTAATACCACTGTTAACCCTGTTTGCAACATTTAAATTTTGAGGTTAGATTTAGTTAAATAAATTGCTATAGGAAATCCCGTTTAAATCATAACTTTCGTGTTTTAGCTCCGTTTTTCGTGAACTTCGCGTTGACATGATCGTAGCGAGACATAGATTCTTTTCATAAACATTTTATCTTGTTTTCTATACTGTTTGTGTACTGTTCTAACCATAGGATTGTTTGCTTTGCATGAATGTTCCTAGAATGTTGTATGTTGCCGTGTTGGTCGTGTTCAGACGGTGAGGAGAACGTTGGAGACCAAGAGTTCTTTGATAACCAACAGGACCAGCAGGAGTTTGGTAACCAAGACAAGTATAGCATGAGATCTACCTTGATGCCTATTCACCTTTATTAATTACTCATTTGCATGTGTCTAATTTTGATACCCATAAGGACATCCTAGTGATTGATTATCCTGTTCCTTGTTCTCCTATGGGTTATATGCATATGGGTAGTTTGCTAGCACTCAATGTAACTATACATGATTTACATAATGAATAACGGTTCTATGGAACGAAAAGGTAAAATTGGCTTTTAAACAACTGAATTATAGGGCGAAGGAGCGAATGACTTTAGATCATGATGCTCTCGGCCCTCCATAAGGACTTATCTATCGGCAAAAGCTGGGACTGACAGTGCAACCATGAGGGTCATATGGCTCTGACTTTAGCTCAGTAATAGGACCTTTTCTAGCTTGTTAGAGGTTACCTTTATGGCGCAAAAGGGGCTTGCCACATTGGGTATAGGACTGCCTCTGTTCCTATGTGTATAGCCACGATGGATATGTGCCATAGGAAAGGGGGGTTCCTACATCTGCCTGCTGAGGAAACCTAGCGGCCCTAACTTGTTAGAGAAACCAATGAAATGGCTTCATAGTGTACCCTGCCCACTCACCTTGGTAGTGATATGGGAGTAATTAACTCAGGCATATGGGAATCATGACTCATGGTGAATGTGCACCACCTCTGCAGAGGGTTACAAACTATTATAACAGCCGTGCTCACAATCATGAGCAGCTCAGAAAACTCAGAATAATTGGTTACTCATTGTTGTTCATTTATGATGGTATACGATGATAATATGATGCAAATAATCCTGATATCTAATTATGTGGGTTTAAATGGGAGCTTAAGCATAACTTGATAATAAAATCTTGACTTACTAAAAGTGCTAACTGCAGTAAACCAGTGTCAACTTTTTTGAGCTTCATAACCCCATGTTAACTTGTTAAGTATGGGAAGTACTTATGCTTGTTTACTTTCTATATTTGGATAAAAATCCCAGATGGGTAACAGATGACAACATGTATGAGGAGTTTCCTGAGGACTATTAGGCTTATGGTCAACTAGTTGACCATCCCTGTGTTGGAGCTTCCATGAGAGAGCTATCTTTTTATTTTCCGCTGTGTTGTGTAAGACTATGTTATGTTATTAATCGTGATGTAAGATACACCATGATGATACTTTTTGTAATTTGTCAGCTTATGTGTGTGACTGATCCCTGGGCACACATGATTTTATTGCATTCAATTTTATCCTTAAAATTGGCTGTGACACCACTCTCCCTTTCTTTTGTCGCAAGCCCAACTAACTGGCTGGCCTAGCAAGCCCGCGTGGGCGCTCCTCTCTCTTGGCCCACTGATGCCCTGGCCCCACGCCTTCACTCGCCGACATAGTGGCCCTGCCGGTCAGCGTCTCTCCCTTTTCCTACCTCCCGTATGTGAGCCGGACTTGGTTGCGGGGAAAGAAACCGCCACCGCGCTCCTGAATCCTCCGTGATTCGGCATGATCCGCATGCCTAAGCCCTATAAAAAGGAGCTCGAACCCACGCTGCATCCCTACGCTTACCCTAGAGCCCCCAGCCGCTCTAACTCAAGATCGCCGCATGTCACAAACCCTAGCACCCGTCGCCACATGCGATTTTGCCACTACCGTGCTCCACCATCAATCTAAGCTGCCCTCTGGTCTTCGTAGCTCAGTAAGGTAGCCTACTGGTGACTGCATTTGTCCCCTCTTGCTCTCTTTCCGTTCGCTCACCGCTGCCAGAGTTCACCAGTTGCCAAATCAAGCCACCACGCCCGCTTGAGCCGTCTCGGCCGCAACTGATCCCCTAGATGTGTTCATCGTAGCTTCCTCTTGCTCCCCGTTTAGGTTTTGAGCTCTGCCATGGCCTCTAGGGCAGGTTTTGAGTCTCGCCAGCAAGCTTCTCGTCACCGGCAATGGCCAACCACCGCATCAGCTACTGTGTCTAGTAGGCAGCGCCACTCTCCCTCAGCATCTTCTAATCTCACCTATCCAGAGCTGATCCAACGGTTCTCAGAGCCCCGTACCCCTTCGCTGGCGTTTTAGCAAAAGAACCCCTCTATTTTCTTCTATTAGAACCCGCCATCCCTAGCGTAATATGAGAATATGTATTTCCTTTTAGAAAGCATAAAGCTGCACTATTTAGATCCAAAGTACATTTTCTCTGTTTAAAAGCGTAATTTAGATTGGTTTATTTACAGTTTTACCATCGAGAGCCCAATTTCAACATATCTCCTACGTTTTACATTTGATTTGATCCGTTCAAGTTGCGTTAGGTTCGTAACCAAGTAATCTATATGTTAATACCACTGTTAATCAAGTTTTTAACTTTTAAAATTCATGGTTAGATTTAATCTATTAAAACTGCTATGAGAAATCTTGTTTAATGCATAACTTTCACATTCTAGATCCTATTTTCGTGATCATCACGTCTGTGTGTTCATAGCAAAACATAGAATCTTTTTAAATCCTTTTCATCTTGATTTTATTCTATTAGTGTACTGTTCTAATCATAGGTTTGTTTGCTTTGCATGATTGCCTCTAGATGATTGTATGTTGCTACGTTGATCGAGTATAGACGATGAGTAGTACGCTGGTGGCCAAGAGTACTTCATTAACAACTCGGATCAGCAAGAGTTCATAGAGCAAGCCAAGTATAGCATGGGACAGTCCTTGTTTCCTATGAACATTTTAATCACTTACAATACATGTGCATGTGTCTAATCTTGAGTACCCTAAGGTTGATCTAGTATTGTTACCTTTATACCTTGTCACCCATGGGATCAATTGCATATGGGTAGTTTGCTAGTGCTCAAATTAACCATACATGATCTGAATGATGACTAATGACTCTATGCAACAATGGCTAAGATTTGTTTTTTAGCAACTTGGACATAGGGCGAGAGAGCTCCTGGCTTTTATATGTGATGCCCTTGGCCCTCCATAAGGACTTATCTATCGGCAACAGCTGGGACTTACAGTACAACCATGAGGGCTACATGGCTCTAACTTTAGTTTAGTAGAAGGATCTTTTCTAGCTTGTTTGAGGTCACCTTTATGGCGCACGAGAGGCTCGACGACTCAGGTATAGTGCGGCCTCTGTCCGTTAGTGTATAGGTTGTGCGTCATTGTGCCTTTCTGAAGGGGAGCCCTACATCTGCTTGTCAAGGAAACCTAGCGGCCCTAACTTGTTAGACGAACCTTTGAAAGGCTTCATAGTGTACCCTGCCTACTCACCTTGGAAGTGTTAGGGGGTTGACGAGCCCTAGGCAAATGGGGATCACGACTCACGAGTAAAGATATACAACCTCTATAGAGTGTAAAACTGTTATAACAACCGTGCTCACGGTCACGAGTGGCCTAGAAAACTCACAAAATAAATAGCACTACTTATGTCGATGACTAATTATGAACTAAAATGTTGATTTATGATATGATGATGTGGTTTATATGGTGCTTAATTATAACCTGAAACTAATAAATGATAGAATCTTGACTCACTAAAAATGCTAACTGCAGTAAACCAGTGTCAACCCTTTTGAGCTTTATAACCCTATGTTATCTTGTTAAGTACAAGATGTACTTATGCTTGTTTATTTTCATTATTTGGATAAAAATCCCTGATAGGTAACAGATCAAAATGGTTATGAGGACTTCCTTGAGGATTTCTAGGCTTGGGGTCAACCAGTTGACATCCCTATGATATGAAGCTTCCGTGAGAGTTATCTTTTTATTTCCGCTACGCTTATGTAAAGACTATGTTATGATATTATTTGTGATGTAATAAACACCTATGATGGTACTTTTGTAATTTGTTGGCTTATGTGTTTGACTGATCTCTGGGTGTATATAAGATTATGCATCCCATTTTATCCTTAAAATCGGATGTGACATTATCATAGAGTATAATATAAATTAAGTGAATTGTTAGTGTTATTGCTATGTGATTTTTATATGAACATTCTTTCGTGCTTCATAAACTATTAAAATAAATATTTATTCTAATGCATACATATTTACTTAATATACATAGTGAAACATAACATTATAGTTATTTAATTTCATGGCTTGTAGAAGTCTATAATTTAGAAAAATAATATGTACCATAATTTATGAATATTAATTTATTTTCGATAATAACATATATTAGTATTTACATATAGATTTGAGAGATATTTTTTGTTTATTTTCTCTAATGGTTGAGGTAGGTACAAATATAAAGGTAATACTTTATATTATCTTCCATAATGACATATATGGGTAGGTTGAATACAAAGTTAGGAGATTACTTTGTATTATCTTTTATAATAATAAAGATGTGTAATTTATAAAATTATTAGGGAGTATTTTGAATTATCTTTCATAGTGGTAGATGTGGGTTATTTAGATACAAAATTATAGGGTTATTTTAAATTATCTTTCATAATTACAAATATGGATAATGCAGATGCAACGTTATGTGGTTATTTTGAATTATGTTTCATAATGAAAAAGAGGTGTAATTTGGATGCAAATTTAAGGGGTTATTTTGAATTATCTTTCATAACAACAAAAGTTGGTAATTTATATATAAATTGAGGGGGTTATTTAGAATTATCTTGTGTACGTGGAGAGGTGGGTAATTTAGATGCAAAATCAAGGGTTACTATATGTATTTTTCATAATGGCAGAGGTGGGTAATTTCTTTTATAAATTACAATAGATTCAAAGGCTATTAATTATCGGCAATGATGATTCTAGTCTACCAAATTAAAGGCTAGATATATTTTTTATTATTGTGAGAATTTTTAGGATTTATCTTTTTACCTAGCGCTTCTGGTGGAAATTAACATAGTGCCTTCATTGGGGCCTCTAATTAGTATACGTAGATGCTTAATGAGTGATCAGATCTTAATAAATAATGCAGTATGCAACTATATGGCATATAGAAGAAAGGTCTTAATGCAATATTCATCTCGGGGACATCATTGTAGGTACAGAAGTTGAATGTCGCCATTGATGGCGTCGTGCGTCATTGTGCCATCGAAGCTGGAAGGTGTTAGTTTGTAGTTACAATATTTGTTCGATGAATTTGGATCAAATTAAATCATAATGTGAATTTAGCAAGACAGACATACTTTTAGTTGATGAATGATTGCCGAACTACACGGACGGCCAGATTTTAAGAAGGGGCGGCCAGATTGTGCATGGTTGAGGAAGATTGTGTTGTCTTTATTTATATATACAATAGGTATCTGATTTGTTGGTGATGACAGATTTCTTCTGATATTCTTAAGAGATCAACCTTCCATCACGATACTGCAGGTATGATTTGTAGGTCCAAGTGAACGTGATTTGTAGGTCTAAACATTATCTTTTAAGGAGAGATGGCCAGATTTTAATTTAATGTTTCGGTGTCAACGTTGTGTTTCAGTAAAATCAAATACGGGCAGAACATGCACATCAAAAACTGTTGTGTGGATATTAGATTGTCAGGAATCATTTGTCCTTTGTTTGGTCGATAAATTCCTATTTCCGTGTATGGACGACGAACATGACGAACGTCGAACCTTGCTGAAGAGATGGATTTCTATTCCTGCATGTTTCTGATGGAAATTGTCTCCTCATTATTATTGTTATTATTTTTTTAAATTGTTATTATTTTTACTACCACATATATAAATAACGGCAGTTTGGCACATATGTATCTTGTTTGTTGGCATTGATAGAGATGAACGTGATGGGTAGTACCGATAGGATAATTAACTGTGAATGTCGATATGTCTTTTCAAGATTTTCTCGGTAGATGTCGGTTGGCAGGATGATTAACCAACTGTGAACGTCGATACAAAAATTCAGGATTTTCTTGGTGCCTAGGTTTTAGGCTCTTGTTTTTTTAGTATCTATAATGGTAGAAATAGGTAATTTCTTTGAAAATTAAATAGATCTTATGGTTACAAATAGTTACGATCTTTGGTTTGATGGCCGAATGTTTCTAATTAATATGAGAATTTCTAGTATTTATCTTTTTTTCTAATGCGTCTGGTGAGAATTAACGTGGAGCCTCCGTTGGGGCCTCTAATTAGTAATAGTAACACGAGTTCATCAAACCATGCTTTCGTATGAGCTAGAATTTTAGGAGATATAAATATTTCTTTTTGTTTAATGTATGGGACTAATAAAGAGTTACTAATATTAAATTATAGGTTTTTCCTTTTTATTTATTTTCGAATACAATAGACATAATAGATCCTCTATTGTCTGTATCATAAATTTATTAATTACAATTTTTCAATGGACTAATCTTTATTATTTTTTTCCATCCAATTCATATTATACTTTTGCATGGCACCTCTATATATTTTAAATATGCAATTACTTTGAAAACTTACCATTAAGTATGGTGGATTCTTGCATCACATATCTTATGAAGTCATGAATCTGAATTTAGATTTTTCAAATTTTATTCTTATTGATTGCTCTAGATTTTTTCTCCTCAAGTTAAGTTCAAACTCTTGTGTTTACTATATTTTTCATTAACTCTCCTTCTTGCACTTTTTTAAAATAAGGAATTGAGGCCATAGAGTACACTCTTATATAATATAATAGCATCAGCCATCATTTAAAACATGCACCATATCACTTAAGATTAGTCACAGAGCTTCAAGTGAGATATCAGATAGGATTAGCAGTGCCAACCTCAAGAGAATTTTAAAACTTAAGCACTAATGATTGACTTTTTTCTCTAAAGTATATTCTTAAAGGGCCAGGGAAATATAGGCACCAGTCTCCAACACTTCTCAAGATGATTTAATTTTTGTATTAAGAAATTATATGTGCAGCTAAGGTTATACTATCAATATAGAATTGTTAAACAATTTAGTAAAAATATATAAATATATCTTTTGAACAACCTATATAAATTATAATTATAGTTATTAATAGAGTTTTAAACAATTTTATTAGTATCATTAGTATATGTGTTGTCAAGGTAATATTTTTTTATGGAATGAATCATAACATAGATATTAATTGGTCATGCATGTTGGCATGACCCATATGATTACTTTAATTAAATCTTACTACATTCTCTATGATTATCTAAACAGCTTTCTTATAATAGAAGATTTTAATAATTAAGATGTGGATTAAGGGGTATTTCATTTTTCTAATAATTGTAGCACCCGGTTTTAAGAACAAAACCAGATACACACCATATGTGAACCCAGCAAGTCAAATCTCACATATAGCTACAAATAAGGGTAATATCAAAAGACAATACTTAAATACATAGCGTATTAGTGTGAAGATTATAACCTTAGATAGCAAACAGCAGAACGACAACTCCGATCTTCGGGTGAAGAAACCAATTCCACAAGGACAACTGACTGGTTGATCACAAGCCTAATTCCTCCAAACTCTAGCAATCTGGTATCCATCCGAGATTTTTCCAAATATTTAAAAAGTAAAGCAAGCTTAAGTACATGTCGTACTCAACAAATATAACATGGGGTTCATGAGGCTCAAAAGGCTGACACTGGTTTAACTGCGATTAGCTTTTAATGAGTCATCTTTTAGCAATTGGGTGACAACAAGTTTATTCATAAGCCCATATAAACACATGATCAGGTAAACACGAATAATGAATATCATAAACAGTAATCATTAGTGAGGATCTTCATCATCCGTATTATTAGTGTTCATCATCTATTCCGTAAATGTTCTAAGGCCGCTCGTGACTGTGAGCACGGCTGATATACCAGTTTTACACTCTGTAGAGGTTGTACACTTTCATTGTGAGTCATGATTTACCCTTTTGCCCGAGGTGATCAGCCTCTTGACCCACTACCAAGAAAGATCGGCAGGGTTCACTATGAAGCCTTTCAAAGGTTTGTCTAACAAGTTAGGGCCATTAGATTCACTCGGCAAAGAGATATAAGAATCCCTCCTGTCGAATGGCATAATTCCATCACGGCTCTACACATAAGAGTAGAGGCTGTCCTATACCTGATTCGCCAAGCCATTCTTACACCTATAAAGGTAACCTCTAACAAGCTAGAAAAGGTCCTCATACTGAGCTAAAGCCAGAGCCATATAGCCCTCACAGTTATACTATAAGTCCTGGATGATCACTTGCAGATAAGTCCTCAGAGAGAGGAATCTAGAGCACCATAAAAATAGCCCAATGCTCTAGCCCCTTGTTCCATGTTGCTAAAAAGCATCTTTTAATGTTTATTGCATAATCCATTAGTCAAGTTACAAGATCATGGTTGTAGTTGAGAACTAGCATCATACTACCCAATGCAATACCCCATAGGAGTCAAGGTACAAGTACAAAAGACTTGGATACCTTAGTGGTAGTCAAGGTAGACACATGCAATATGAATTAAATTATTAAAGGTGAATAGGTAACAAGGATGGTCCCATGCTATACTTGCCTTAAAACATCGATCCTTCGGTAAGCTTTAATCTTCAACGTTCTTCTTCTTCTTGGTCACCACGTATATCTCACCGACTGGACGTAATCATAAAGCACCACACAAGCATCCATACAATCATACACGAAGCAAACAATAGAACTAAATCAGAACAATACACCAATCATAGAAAAATAAGTAAAAGAGTTTGAGACACAATTCTACGCATCGCTATGAACACACAGTCGTGAAAAGCACGCTAATCGGAGCTACGGTGAAAAAGATACATCTACTGATAAATTGACTTAATACGTGGAAAAGAAAACTCTAGGCTTCATTTACTTTAACCATATAAATTCATATATATAAAAAATATTTTATAAATATTATAAATTGAATCAAGTCAAATTTAGATTTGAATTATAAAACTAAAGTAAAACAAACCATATTTTATTTATAAAATCCAGTTGCATAATCATTAATCAAGATATGATTTAAACCATGAAATTTTAGAAATAGTAATATAGTAAACACTATTACTAATGCGTAGATCTCGTTGCAATGAATCTAGCACAACTTGAACGGGCTAAAACAGAGTTAAAATGTAGAAAATATGATTTAAACAAGTTTTCATTTAATAAAATAATAGATTAAATCTAATCATAAATTTTAAAAGTTGAAAACATATCTAACAGTAGTATGAACATGTAGATTATGAAATTACAAACCTAACGCAAGTTCAACGGACCAAATCGGAGTTAAAACGGAGAAATTATGGCTAAAACAAAATCAGTGGCAAATTTGTAAATAAGTGAAAACGTATTTTTGAAGTCAACCGAGAAAATACGCTTTTTAAAAGAGTAAGGCGTAATCTTCGGATTGCGCAATGGACAGCGGTTTTAAAACGGAAAACCAGAAGGACTCTTTTGCAATACAGCCACGCGAAGGAGTATCTTTGCTTTCGGGCCGTCGGATTTGATTTGGACGGCCGAGATGGAATCAGGTGGTGGAAAAAAAATGTGGCCGGCCAGAACAGTAGCCAACATGGTGGCGCGCCATTGACGACGACGAGAAGCTTCATGGCGAGCTTGATTTTGGCAAATCCGAGCCCCATGAGACACGGAAAGAGGACGGGGAGCAAGAGTAGGATATGGCGAACCCGATGAGGGCATCGAGGTGGCCCGACGTGGCATGGCGGCGAGCTGTCCATGGCAGCCATGGTCGGAATGGCACTTCCAGGTGGGTTTTGGTGATTCCAACCACCATCCTTCATGGGAAAAAGACGGGGAGCAGGAGGGAGACTCGGATAACTTGATGGAGGTACCTGTTGAAGCAGTGCAGGGACGGTGACGGCAACCCATGCAATTTGGTAGCCAATGCTGGTTCGACGACGGCACAAAGCTTGCTCGAGGTGAGGCGGCTCGGTGAAGGCAGCTACGGGCGCTCAAGGGAGGAGTAGGGAGGCAGCGCAGGGTACGACTTGTCTTATATGGGGCCGGGCAGCGTAGGGCGCAAGCTACCGAGGGGGAGGCATGATAGAGCCGGACAGCAGCGGTGGAATCCGCGTCGGGTACGAGCGGGAGGAGGGGGATAGAGCTAACAGGGTGACCCCACCTATCGATGTAGGAAAGAGGTAGGGTGGAGCAGATCAGTGCGCTTGTTGGGCCGGCCTGCCCGAGTTGGGCCGCTGCACGAAGGGAGGCGCGGGGCGCGAGCGGGCCAGCGCGGAGGAAAGGCCACAGGTGTGGGAGCAGGCCCACAGGCCAAAAAGCAGGGGAAAGGGAGAAACAGGCCAGCGGGAAAAAAACAAGCTGGGCCAGATGCCGGGTAGGAAGGAAAAAAAACAAAGAATCCCTTTGCTATTTTGTTTTCAAACCCAAATTTAAATATGAATCAAATCAAATTCGAACATGGTTTAAATTTCTTTGAACCAGATCAAGCTAAATATTAATTCAAATATTCTTTTCAATTCAAATAAAAATAGAAAATTTTAGTAGGCTTTCAAAAATAAAATTTATAACTTTTTAAATTCCTTCATTTCCCAATTCTCTCTTATTTCAAAGCTATTTCAAAAGCATTTTAAATTCATTTCGAATTTTGGATTCAACCACGTATTACAATAAATCAAATGCACAGACATGTATGCACAACCAAGTTGCTAAACCTTATGATGAATTTTAATTTAATAAAAAATTTACTTCCCTACATTTCATGAGCACAAAATTTAGAAATAAATCCTTTTAAACCTATTTTTTAAAAGAGGCAAATTTTAGGGTGTTACAATAATAATATGAAAAACGAGTTATGTAAATTATCGATCATAATAGTAACATGTTGTAGCACCTAGTTTTAAGGAATAAAACAAGGTACATCCTATATGTGTGCCTAGAAATTCAACTCACACATATAGTTGCAAATAAAGGGGTAATATCAAAGATGATGCCTTTGTTACATAGCGTACAAATATTCATTACAAAAGACATAGTCTTACATCACATAATGTACTATAGCTCTATTCTTCTGGCATAGCCTCCAACACCATAGGAATTGTCAACTAGTTGATCACAAGCCTAAACCTCTTGGAAAACTCCACTGAAGAACCTCCATCTGGTACCCATCCGGGATTTTACCAAAGTAGTGAAAAGAATAAAGCAAGCGTAAGCTACTACCGCTTAACAAGCATAATATGAGGGGATGCAGGCTCAAAGGCTTGACACAGCTGAACTGCGGTAAGTACTTTTAGTTGGTCACATTCATTATTAATCATAAGTTGCTAAGTTATGCTTAAGCTCCCAAGTATAAATAATAATTAAAGATATCATCAATATTACCAAACCATCCAAGTACCTACTGTTCAGTAAGGATCTAGGCCTCTCATGACTGAGAGCATGGCTGATATATCAGTTTAAAACACTATGTAGAGGTTTTACATCTTTACCCATGAGACATGATTCCCATATACTAGGGGTCATGATTCCCGTATCACCTCTTCCAAGGAAGTGCGGCAGGGTACACTATGAAGCTTTCCCTAGTCATTCTAATATATAGCAACCGCTAAGGTTTTAGTCGACCGCCTGTCATGGAGCCCATCCTCCAAAGTGGCACACGTACTCATAGCATTATACACATGATGTCAGGATAAGACCCATAACCATCATGGCACTCCCCTCTTGCCCTTTTGGTAAGTTGCTACAAACCATAATAGAGCAAGGTACTAGACTAAGACCAGAGCCATGTGGTACTCATGATTGTACTGTAAGTCCTGGGTTGCCGCTTAAAGATGAGTGCTTATGGAGAGAAACTAGAGCACCAAAAGAAAAGGCCCAATGCTCTAGCCTCCTTGGTTCCATATTGCTAAAAAGCATCTTTTAATCACTAGTTGCATATCTTTAGTCAGGTTCACATCTCAGTTATTTGTAGAAGCAAACTAAGCAAACTACCCACATGCAACATCCCATAGGTAAACCAAGGATAGGGTATCAATATCAAGGTAGATAACTCCAGGAGGTTCATTAACACATGCATATGAATAGTAATGTATTAAAGGTGAATAGGTAATCAAGGAGCCTCATATTATACTTGCCTTACTCAACAAAGTCTTGCTGGTCTTGTTCCTCGAAATGCTGCTGGTCTTGATCTTCAAAAGGGTTGCTCTAGAACCATGCAAAACTCATTGTCTAATCGAGATCAAACAGCACCACATAGGCATCCATACATACATGCATAGCAACAAATATAGACTAATTAGAAAAGTACAACAAACATTATAAATAGAAGTTTAAAAGTTTATAAAACTAATCTATGTGTCGCTATGATCAGACAGATGTGAAATTCACCGAATTCAGAGTTAAAACGGAGATTCTACGCATAAAACAAGAGACAGTGGCAGTTTTGTAGTTTTCAAAATGGACCTACACGTAATTTTGTGTGAAAACTCGAGGGCTATGCTATATAACTGAGGCTATGGACGGTGGGTTCCATTTTGATCAAATACAGGGGTTTATTTGAATATAAAAAGACTAGAACGCAAATACTTTTAAACTGCTGCAGACTATGGGTTGATTTCAAGAAACTTGGAGGGGTCTTCTGCAAAACGGTGTGGTAGCCGGTGTTGACTAGGTCATCGGTGTGACATGGCGAAGCAGGATTGGGTGTGGGTGGTGGACCGGGTGTGGACCCGCTCTGCGGACCGAGTCCATGGTCCACGGAGAGCCGGTTAGGTGATCGAAGCGATAAATTCTAAACTCAACCGTAGATCTATAGTTAGATGGACAGAAAGAGCAGGTGGAGCTTTTGGTCATCGGGGAGGTGCCAAGCATGGCGGCGCCATGGCCAGGGAAGTTTGGAGCTCACCAAAGCAGCATTTCTGGGCATGGATGCTTCAATGAAGGACATGGTGAGGTAGAGGAGATGACAGCGGACTCGATGGAGGCGTCGGATAGGACCAAGACGGCACTGGAGCGGCGACGCACACGTTCCTGTGGCTCAGGAGGTCCAGCGTTGCTCCAGCAAGCCATTACGTGAAGACGAAAGAGTGAAAGAACAAACGTGCGGCGCTGGAGGCTTCCTTACAACCTTCTGAAGCACGATGGTGTGTCTTGGGCAGCGGTGAGGCTCGGCTACAGCGAAGCAATGGTGGTGGGTCCGCGTACTAGGGTTTCGTGGTGGCACGAGCTAGCTAGGGTTCATGCGGTTCTCTCTAGCGGCTAGGCAGGTACGGCGGGGCTTTATAGGGTTCCTAGCGTGCTCTCCACGCATAGGATCCCATGGATTATGGGATTTGGCGATGGGGAGATCCTCCAGTTTGAGTCCGAGTCCAGCACAGGAGGAGGAAGATTGCGCTGACCAGTGGGCCGAGATGGCAGCGAGGGTAGGACGCGAGGCCACGTGACAGCGAGACAGAGAGATGAGGGAGGCGAGCACGGGCCTCGGCCTCTTATTGGGCTGGCCTGGCGGGATGGGCCTGCATGAGAGAGGGTGAGCGTAGTAGAGGGAGGCCGGGCCTGCTGTTGCCACTTGGTCCAAGAGGCTAGAAAAGGGGAGAGAGGTGGGAGGCGTCGGCCGAGGCCTTGGGCCGGTGGGAAGAGAGAAGTTTTTCTTTACCTTTTCTTTTTCTTTGTTTTCAAAGATATTTTGTAAATCAAATTCGAATCAGTTTTGAATATTGGCAAAGACCACACAACAAAAACACATATGCAACAGCATGAATGCACAATATGTTGCTAACCTTATGATAAATTTTAATTCAATAAAAATTATTATTTTCCCTAGGTTTAAATGTGCACATAAATACATAATTAAATCAATTTAATACTATTTGAAGGAATGCAAATGCTAGGGTGTTACAAACCTACCCCCCTTAAGATGAATCTCATCCTTGAGATTCAGAAGTTGATGCCTCAAAGAGTTGTGGATACTCCACATTTAGATCATCTTCTCTTTCCCAAGTAGGCTCATCCTTTGAATATCGATTCCATTGTACCTTGCACATCTTGATCACCTTACTTCGAGTAACTCTCTCAGCTGTTTCTAAAATCTTGATTGCATACTCTTTGTAGGTAAGGTCCTCTTTCACATTGAGCTCCTCCAAAGGTATTTGTTCCTCCAACACACGCAAACACTTCTTCAGTTGGGACACATGGAATACATAATGTACCCCTGACATGCTCTCTGGCAATTCCAACTAATAAGCCACTTCTCCTTTTCTTTCTAGAACCTTGAACGGACCAATGTAGTGAGGTGCTAACTTGCCTTCACATTAAACCTTTTTATGCCTCTCAAGGGTGACACCTTGAGATACACATAATCTCCAACTTGAAAGACCAATTCTCTTCTTCGCATATCTGTATATCTCTTCTGACAAGATTGAGCCACTTTTAAGTTATCCCTTATCATCTGCACTTATTCTTCTACATCTCTAAGAACATTTGGTCCAAACACTTGGCTTTCACCAGTCTGATTCCAAAAACAATGGAGTTCTATATTTTCGTCCATATAAAGCCTCGAATGGTGCCATCTGGAGACTCTTCTCATGACTGTTGTTGTAAGAGAACTCAGCATAGGGCAAACTCTTATCCCAACTTGTTACATACTACAAAGCACATGCTCTCAACATGTCCTCTAGTATCTAATTAGTTCGCTCAGTTTGTGCATTAGTTTGTGGATGATAGGCTAAGCTAAAGTTCAACTTAGTTCCCAAAAACTCATGTACCTTATGCCAAAAGTTTGACGTGAACTAAGCACCTCTATGAAACATAATTTTCTTAGGAACTCCATACAAACACACTATTCTTTCCATATACAGTTCTGCCAACTTTGCACCTAAATAAGTAGTCTTGACTAGTAAGAAGTAAGCAACCTTGGTTAATAGATCCACTATTACCCATATGGAGTCATATCCTCTCTGAGTACGTGGTAACCCAACTATAAAATCCATTCCAACTTCCTCCCACTTCCATTCAGGTATCTTCGTTGGCCGTAATAAACCTGCTAGCCTCTGATGTTCTGCCTTAACCCATTGGCATGTATCACACAAGGCCACATACTCTATCACATCTCTCTTTAGTCCATACCACCAATACTTCTCCTTAAGATCCAAATACATTTTAGTACTACCAGGATGCATAGAGTAAGCTGATTCATGAGCTTCTCGCAGAATCGCATCTTGGATAGCTTTTGACTTTGGCACACATATTCTCTTCCCAAACCATAAGGTTCCATTCTCATCCATACGAAAACCTAGTGCCTTACCAATCATGATGTTCTCTACTATCTCCTTTAACTTCTTATCCTCTTATTGTCCTTTATGAATTTCTTGTTCCAGGGTTGGCTCCACTATGAACTCCATAGCATTAGTTACTATGCTCAAGTTAAGCTTCTCAAACTCTACACACAACTCCCTAGACATTGGTGTCGCTAGAACTTCATTAGCATAACTCTTTCTGCTAAGAGCATCGGTAATGACATTGGCTTTTCCGGGGTGATAGTGCACCTCTAAGTCATAGTCCTTGACTAACTCTAGCTAATGACATTGTCTCAAGTTCAGATCTAACTGAGTGAATATGTACTTGAGACTCTTATGATCTATATAGATATCACTCTTATTTCCAATAAGATAGTGTCTCCAGATCTTCAAAGCATGAACCACAGCTGCTAACTCCAAATCATGTGTAGGATAGTTCAACTCATGCTTCCTTAACTGCCTTGATGCATACGCCACAACTCTTCCTTCATGCATAAGAACACATCCTAGGCCTTGACAAGATGCATCATAGTAAATGGAGAAACTCTTGTTTAGATCAGGCAACGTCAACACAGGAGCCGTAGTCAATCTCTTCTTCAATTCTTCAAAACTAGCTTGACATTTGTTGGTCCATACAAACTTAGCATTCTTCTCAACAAATGCTATCATGGGCTTGGCAATCTTAGAGAAACCTTCAATGAACCTACGATAATAACCTACCAATCCTAGGAAGCTACGGATCTCACTCACATCCTTTGGTGGTTTCCAACTCAACACATCAGTGACTTTTGATGGATCCACTACTATTCCACCATTAGAGACAACATGACCTAGAAAAGAAACTTCCTTCAGCAGAACTCACACTTACTTTGCTTGGCATACAATTTATGTTCCCTGAGTTTCTACAAAACCAGTCTTAGATGTGCCTCGTGCTCTTTCTTGGTCTTGAAGAAAACTAGAATGTCATCAATGAAGACCACTATGAACATGTCGATAAACTCCATAAACACCTTGTTCATCAAATACATGAAGTATGTAGGTGCATTGGTCAATCCAAAAGACATCACGGTATACTCATATAGCCCATATCTTGTAGTGAACATTGTCTTAGGTATGTTAGAAGATTGAATCCTCAGCTGATGATAACCCAAACGTAGATCAATCTTGGAGACCACACAAGCTCCTCGCAACTGATCAAACAAGTCATCAATCCTAGGTAGCGGGTACTTGTCCTTGATGGTGACTTCGTTAAGAGATCTATAATACACACACATCCTCTATGTACCATCCTTCTTATCCACAAATACAACTGGTGCTCCCCAAGGAGAAGAACTTGGGCATATGAATCCTTTTTCCTACAACTCCTTTATCTATTTCTTGAGTTCTTCTAGTTCATTTGCTCCCATTTGGTATGGCCTCTTTGCTATGGGTGCTGTCCCTAGAAGAAGATGAAATAAGAATTCAATGTCTCGTTCAGGTGGCATACCTGGTAGTTCATCAGGAAACACATCTTGGAATTCATCCACCACTCTATGTGGATCCACGGAATTACTCTCAAGATGATTGATTCTATAATCCTCTATAGTTGGATCTATGGCAATAACCTCGATCTTCTCTCCCATACGAGAGGTCAAACTCACTGTTCTGTGCTCACATTTGATTACTCCACCATGTGTTGATAGCTAGTCCATTCCCAAAATAACATAAATTCCAGTAAGGCCTAAGACTATGAGATCTGCTTTAAAGTCTACCCCCTTATGTTAAGGTTGACCTTTGGACATTTACGGGTAGCTCTCATATCTCCTCTAGGTGAACTAACCAACATGGTTTTCTTCATGAAGTACATGAACATAGGATTTTCCTTCACAAACTGGGTGGAGATAAAAGAATGTGAAGCTCCAGAATAAAAAAGAACTGAAGCTGGATTGGAGTTGACTAGAAGCATTCCAATCACCACATCTGAGGCCTCCTATGTAGTCTCTGTAGACACGTGATTAACCCTTGCTTGCATACAATTTTGCTGACTTTGTTTCTATGGACACTTGTTCACATAGTGATCTGATTTGCCACAATGATAGCACCTTTTGTCCTTTGGACGGGTATTGGAAACTATTCTTTATAGGGACAATGTTCAATTTCCCCTGTTGTGGAGTTTGAGTCTCATACCACTGCTCTTGTTGACACAGAGGTCGCTGCTCTTGTTGACATTGAGGCTGTTGCTCTTGTTGACATTATGGCTGTTGCCGAGGTTGGTCGAGATGTCCCTGACCAGATGGTTCCTGGTGCCACTCCTAAAATTCTTATGGGGGAGTATAGTGGGGGCGAGTGCTCCTACCTATGGATTGGCATTGCATTCTCCTTTTCTTCTCTTCCATCTCTCGATGCTTGTTCTCAATCACAATGGCCCTATCCACCAATGTTTGGAAGTTAGGATACACAATAGTCATCAACTATAGTTGAAGTCCATCATTCAATCCTTTCAAAAAGCATCTTAGTTTCTTAGCATCATTAACCACATCTCCTAGAGCATAGCATGATAGTTGAGTGAACTTCTCATGATACTCACACAATGACATGGAGCCTTGCTTCAAGTTGAAGAACTCCTCCTGCTTCAACTCCACCAATCCTTTAGGAATGTGGTAAGACCTGAAGTTCTCCCTGAATTCCTGCCAAGTGATCTTAGGTGCATCATTGGGACATCCATATTGGAATGACTCCCACCAATCTTGAGCTGTTCCTTGAAGTTGACAAGAAGCATATAGCACCTTCTCCTGGTCATTGCATTGGGCAATGCTAAGTTGTTGCTCCATAGCCCTAAGCCAGTCATCAACTTCTAGTGGGTCACTTGCATGAGAGAATGTTAGTGGGTGTCCCTTCATAAATTCACCACGCTTGTCCCTAACATGAACAGGTGGTGGTCCTCCTACGGGCGGATTATGTATGTGTTGGATCATTGTCTGCATCAGTTGCGCCTACATTCCCATCAGCTGTTCCACAGTCATCGATGGTGGTGGTGGTGGATTCATCGGGGCACCTCTTCTAGCGCCATGTGAAGCACTCCTCTTGGTAGAAACCATCTGTTTGCAACATGTAGAACAAGTATTGGTTGAAATCCATGATCCAGAAGTCATTTACATAATAAAACAGTCAATCTGAAATTTTCTAGGTGAGAACTAACAACAGAAGTTTGGAAAAATAGTCATATATCGAGTTCCAGACATTATATGAAGACGGGACTTACATGTCTAGAGAGGTTATGAAATTTCCTATAACTTTCTTGTAGAACACTTCCCCAGACTCTGACTTTAAATTAAGGTAAAACAACAAAACATAGGTTCTTATTAGAGAATTTGTTAGCGCAATCGTGGCAACTTGTAATAGTCATAACTCTCAAACCAAAATAGCTATGACGGTGATTCTTGTGGCATATGAAATGTGCAGAAGTCTACTCTCATCCATAAAAATTCAATATACTTTGGATGTCTATATTTGGTGATATATCTTGAAGAACATAGACTGCTTAGAAAAACAACACATCACATGGTCAAGAAAAACCACCCCAACTATCTATTCGTTAATCCTTATGTCTTAAACCTACATCTAAATGAAGTTGTAGACAAACTCTACAAAATCATTTCAATCATACAAAGATCCAAATCAAACAAAGTCATAATGACAATTTAACAAGGCATTAAAGGTGCACACAACAACCATTGACTCAACTTGCGATACTTTCATTCTTGTTACACCAAGGGTTCAAACTCTAAAGCTTCATCTTCATGACACGCAAGAAGGTGGTAAGTGATAGTTCTAAAAGCAATTCAAAGCAAGGAGTAGACATAGGGATAAAAATTTAGAGTAACAAGGAGTAGATAAATATCAAGAGAAGGAATGTAATATAGAAGGGGATATCAAGGCTTATAGAGCAAGGATTTCATAGCAAATTCTAAACCTTAAGATGACCATTTTTTAGCTAGGCTTGCATCCTATAGTTGACATAGCTTTGATACCACTTGTAGCATACTGTTTTAAGGAACAAAACTAGGTACATCCTATATGTGTGCCCAGCAATCCAACTCACACATATAGTTGCAAATAAAGGGGTAATATCAAAGACGATGCCTTTGTTACATAGCGTATAAATATTCATTACAAAAGACATAGTCTTACATCACCTAATGTACTATAGCTCTATTCTTTTGGCATAGCCTCCAACACAACAGGAATTGTCAACTGGTTGATCACAAGCCTAAACCTCTTGGAAAACTCCACTGAAGAACCTCCATCTAGTACCCATCTGGGATTTTGCCAAAGTAGTGAAAAGAATAAAGCAAGCGTAAGCTACTACTGCTTAACAAGCATAATATGAGGGGATGTAGGCTTAAAGGCTTGGCACGGCTGAACTATGGTAAGCACTTTTAGTTGGTCACATTCATTATTAATCATAAGTTGCTAAGTTATGCTTAGGCTCCCGAGTATGAATAATAATTAAAGATATCATCCAAGTACCCACTATTCAGTAAGGATCTAGGCCTCTCATGACCGAGAGCATGGCTGATATATCAGTTTAAAACACTATGTAGAGGTTGTACATCTTTACCCATGAGTCATGATTCCCATATGCCAGGGGTCATGACTCCCATATCACCTCTTCCAAGCAAGTGTGGCAGGGTACACTACAAAGCTTTCCCCAGTCATTCTAATATATAGCAACCACTAAGGTTTCAGTCGACCGCCCATCATGGAGCCCATCCTCCAAAGTGGCACACGTACTCGCAGCATTATACACACGATGGTAGGATAAGACCCATAACCATCATGGCACTCCCCTCTTGCCCTTTTCAGTAAGTTGCTACAAACTAGAATAGAGCAAGGTACTAGACTAAGAGCAAAGCCATGTGGTCCTCACAGTTGTTCTGTAAGTCCTAAGTTGCTGCATAAAGATGAGTCCTTATGGAGAGAAACTAGAGCACCAAAAGAAAGGCCCAATGCTCTAGCCCCCTTGGTTCCATGTTGCTAAAAAGCATCTTTTAATCACCAGTTGCATATCTTTAGTCAGGTTCACATCTCAGTTATTTGTAGAAGCAAACTAAGCATACTGTCCACATGTAAGATCCCATAGGTAAACCAAGGATAGGGTATCAATATCAAGGCAGATAACTCTAGGCGATTCATTAACACATGCATATGAATAGTAATGTATTAAAGGTGAATAGGTAATCAAGGAGCCTCATATTATACTTGCCTTACTCAACAAAGTCTTGCTGGTCTTGTTCCTCAAAATGCTACTGGTTTTTATCTTCAAAAGGGTTGCCCCAAAACCATGCAAAACTCACTGTCTAATCGATATCAAACAGCACAACACATGCATCCATACATACATGCATAGCAACAAATATAGACTAATTAGAATAGTACACCAAAAATTATAAGTAGAAGTTGAAAAGTTTATAAAAGTAATGTACGTGTCGCTATGATCACACAGATGCGAAATTCACTGAATTTAGAGTTAAAACGGAGATTCTACGCATAAAATACAGGGGTTTATAAAATACAGTGGTAGTTTTGTAATTTTCAAAATGGACCTACACGTAATTTTGTGTGAAAACTCAAGGGCTATGCTATATAACTGAGGCTATGGATGGTGGGTTCCATTTTGATAAAATACAAGGGTTTATTTGAATATAAAAAGACTAGAACGCAATTACTTTTGAACTACAGCAGACTGCGGGTTGATTTCAAGAAACTTGGAGGGGTCTTCTGCAAAACGGCATGGCTGCCGGCATTGACTAGGTCAATGGTGTGATGTGGCGAAGCAGGATTGGGCATGGGTGGTGGACCGAGCGTGGACCTGCTCTGCGGACCGAGTCCATAGTCCACAGTGAGTCGGTTAGGTGATCGAAGGGATAAATTCTAATCTCATCCGTAGATCTATAGATGGATGGACAGAAAGAGTTGGTGGAGCTTTTGGTCATCGGGGAGGTGCCAGGCACGGCGACGCCATGGCCAGGGAGGTTCAGAGCTCGCTAGAGCGGTGTTTCCGGGCGTGGCTGCTTCAACGGAGGACATGGGGAGGTAGAGGAGATGATGGTGGACTCGATGGAGGCGTCGAATAGGACCGCAATGACACTGGAATGGCGACGCACATGTTCCTATGGCTCAAGAGGTCCGGCATTGCTTTGGCAAGCCATTACGTTAAGAAGAAATAGAGAAAGAACGAATGCGTGACGCTGGAGGCTTCCTTACCACCATCTGAAGCACAGCAGAGGGTCTGGGGCAGTGGTGAGGCTCGACTACGATGAAGCAACGGTGGCGGGTCAGCATACTAGGGTTTTGTGGTGGCACGAGCTAGCTAGGGTTCCTAAGGTTCTCTCTGGCGGCTAGATAGGTGTGGCAGGGCTTTATAGGGTGCCGAGCGTGCTCTCCACGCGTATGATCCCACGGATTATGAGATTTGGCAGTAGGGAGATCCTCTAGTTCGAGTCCGAGTCCAGCACGGGAGGAGGAAGATGGCACTGACTAGTGGGCTGGGATGGCAGCGAGGGCAGGACATGGGGCCACATGACAGTGACACAGAGAGAGGAGGGAGGCGAGCATGGGCCTCGGCCTCCTGTTGGGCTGGCCTGGCGTGATGGTCCTGCGCGAGAGAGTGTGAGCGCACCAGAGGGAGGCCAAGCCTGCTGTTGCCACTTGGGCCAAGAGGCCAGAAAAGGGGAGAGAGGTGGGAGGCATCGGCCAAGGCCTTGGGCCGGTGGGAAGAGAGAAGTTTTTCTTTACGTTTTCTTTTTCTTTGTTTTCAAAGCTATTTTGTAAATCAAATTCGAATCAGTTTTGAATTTTGGCAAAGACCACCCACAACAAAAACTCATATGCAACAGCATGAATGCACAACATGTTGCTAACCTTATGATAAATTTTAATTCAATAAAAAATATTATTTTCCCTAGGTTTAAATGTGCACAAAAATACATAATTAAATCAATTTAATACTATTCACAGGAATGCAAATGTTAGGTTGTTACACATGTGGATAATTAGGTGTAAATTTATGTCTACATTAGATTATGTATCTTAATGGCATAGGTGGCTAATATAAATACAGAGCCATGGGTTACTTTATATGTCAATAATTATTTAGAAAGTAGAATAAGATCAATAACTATTATTATCTATGGTGATTACGTAAATAGCTATTATTGATGGTCCGATGTCTATTTTTTGAGAGAATTTCTAGGATCTATGTTTTATTTTCCGATCGAGTCTTGTGAGGATTAGCATGCAGTTCATTGAGGAGCTATGCTTAGAATTTCTAGTATTGATCTTTTTTGTAACATCATATGTATTTAGCTAAAATATAATTTTAAGTTATATAAGCTCTTGTTGATTCCCTTTCTGTGACTTCTTAAATCTATAGTTTAGCTTTTAACTTTTAATCAACCTGTTGTAATTTTTTTCACATGCTACTTAGAAGTTCTAGTGTTCATTATCTTTTATTTAAAAAATTGTTTTTATTGAAAAGAGTCTAGGTGCTAATAGTATTGTTTTCTAAATGTTAAGTTGAAACTTAGCTTGCATCCTGACACTAAACATGTTGAATTTCTTATATCATAGGATTATATGTGTACACTATTGTTTTACATAGCATAGAGTACTCAAAATTAAATTACAAATATTGACATGACATAATATTTCAACTAAAATGAATAGGCTTACTTAAAATAATATTGTTATCATGGGGTATTAATATAAATTAAAGTAAATTATTAGTGTTATTGCTACATAGTTTGTTAAGTGAATATTTTCCATGCTTCCTAAGTTATTAAAATAAATATTTATCCTAATGTATATATGATGGAACATAACATTATTGTTATTTAATTTCACAGTTGTAAAAGTCAATAATTTAGAAATATATATGTATCATACTTTATGGATATTGATTTTTTAATAATATATGTTAGTATTTACATGTAGATCTGAGATATATTTTTATTTATTTTCTATAGTGGTTGAGGTAGATATAAATATAAAGCTAATCATAACTACATATATGGGTAGGTTGACTGCAAACTTAGTAAGTTACTTTGCATTGTCTTTCATAATGACAAAGGTGCATAATTTATAAATCATTAAATGGTATTTCAAATTATATATCATAATGGTAGATATGGGTAATTTTGATATAAAGTTAGTGGATTATTTTAAATTATTTTTTATAGTGACAAAGTTGGGTAATTTAGATACAGTATTAGGTGTTATATTGAATTATGTTTCATAATGGTAAAGGTCGGTAATTTTGATGCAAATTTAGGAAGCTATTTTGAATTATTTTTCAGAATGCAAGACATGGCTAGTTTATATTCAAATGTAGAGGGTTAGTTTAAATTATCTTTCATAATAATGCCAAATATTGGTATTTTAGATACAAATTTAGGTGTTATTTTATGTATTTTTTTACAATAATAGAGGAGGCGACTGTTTTTATAAAATACACTGGATCCAATGGTTATTATCATGGACGATGATTAGAGTCTATAAAATTAAAGGCTAGATGTTTCTCATTGTTGTGAGAATCTCTATAATTTTTTTCTAGTGCGTCTGGTAAGAATTTCTAGATGATGCCTATATTGTGGCCTATAATTAGTAACAGTAAGATGTAGATATATATGATCGCCAAGCAACCTTAATGGCATTAAAACTATTAGAAATGAAAATTTTCCTATCGATGCAAAAACTTACAAAGAAATACAAAAAAAAAACCAAGGATAATTAAAAATCATTTCCTGATAGCTAACAGATAGGAAAAAACGACAAGGGTACATCGATAAGGAGAAGTGTATTTTTTCGATTGGTTAGGCATCTGAAAACATTTGCTAGACGGAATTTCATAGACAGAAAATGTAACATCTGTAGCATCCGATTTTAAGGACAAAACTAGATACATACCATATGTGAGTCTAGGAAGTCAAATCTCACATATAGCTATAAATGAAGGTAATATCAAAAGACAATACTGTCACACCCAATTTTAAGGATAAAATAGGATGCAAAATCTTATGTGCGCCCAGAGATCAGTCACACACATAAGCCAACAAATTATAAATAGTATCATCACAAGTGTTTATTACATCACGAATAATAAGACAAAGTCTTCACATAAATATAGCGGAGGTATAAAGAATATTCTCTTACGGAAGCTCCATATCATAAGGACGTCAACTGGTTGACCACAAGTCTAGTAATCCTCAGGAAAGTCGTCATTACCATAGCCATCTGTTACCCATCTAGGATTTTTATCCAAATAATGAAAATAAATAAGCGTAAGTACGTGTCGTACTCAATAGGTGTAACATGGGGTTCATGAGGCTAAAAAGGCTTGACACAGGTTTAACAGCATTCAGCTTTTAGTTGTCACAAATTTTAGCATAAGAGTAGCAATAATTTGTTTCAATCCTAAGTAAAACACATGATTAATGTAAACATGAATAATGAATAGCATAAATGGATAATTCTTAGTGACCATCTATACCATAAGGGTTCTAAGGCCGCTCGTGACCGTGAGCACAACTGATATACTAGTTTTACACTCTCAGAGGTCGTACACTTTCACTGTGAGTCGTGATACCCATATGCCCGGGTTAATTACTCCCAAAACACTTTCAAGGTGAGCAGGCAGGGTTCACTATGAAGCCTTTTAAAGATTCGTCTAACAAGTTAGGGCCGTTAGATTCACTCGGCAAATAGATATAGGTACCCCCTGTTCAATGGCACAATTCCATCATGGCTATACACATAAGAGTAGAGGCTATCCTATACCCGATTCAGCAAGCCATTCTTACGCCAATAAAGGTAACCTCTAACAAGCTAGAAAATATCCTCATACTGAGCTAAAGCCAGAGCCATGTAGCCCTCATAGCTTTACTATAAGTCCTGGATGATCACTTATAGATAAGTCCATAAGGAGAGGAATCTGAAGCATTTAGAAAGTAGCTAAACACTCCAGCCCCTTGTTTCCAAGTTGCTAAAAAGTCATGTTTTAATGTTTATTGCATATAACATTAGTCAAATTACATGATCATGGTTAAGTTGAGCACTAGGAAAGCTACCCAATGCATATCCCATAGGTGACAAGGTATAAGTTCAATTCTAGGAAATCCTTATCAAGGTGACACATGTAAATATGGATTGATTATTAAAGTGAATAGGTAACAAGGATGATCCCATGCTATACTTGCCTCGAACAAAGTGGTCCTACTGTTACTACTCGTCAATGTAGTACTCTTGATCACCCATGAATTGCTCACTGTCTATACTCGATAATCACAGCAACATACAAACATCCAGAAGCAATCATGCATAGCAAACAAAAGCTATAGATTAGAACAGTACACCAACCAGCATAAAATCAATATGAAGTTATGAATTAAATAAGATTTTCTTTATGAAAATAATGGATTAATTCTAACCTCGAATGTTATAAGTTGAAAACATACCGAATAGTAGTATGAATATGTAGATTATTCAATTATGAACCTAACACAACTTAAACGGATCAAATCAGAGTTAAAAGGGAGATTTTATGGCCTAAAGAAGGTAGTGGCAATTTTGTAAATAGATAAAACTTAATTTCCGATTTTAAAATAATTAAAGTCTGATTTTAAACCAAAACAGGGAATGCAGGCATGAAAACGAACAAATACAGGGGTTCTTTAACAAAATTGCAGGGACGGTGGGTTGAGATCCAAATAATTGTAAGGGCCTTTGTGCAAAACGACAGGCGAAGGGGTATGTTCTAATCTCGGTCCTTGATTTTGGATTGGACGGCTGGAAATCAAACCGAGAGAGAGAGAACAGACAGCGGGGCCAGCGGCGAGCTAAGTGGCGGTGCCATGGCTGGAGGTGGGCGGCGCGCATGGAACATGGCCTACAGACCACCACTGAACGAAGCAAGAGCATGGGGAGAGAGAGGAGATCAAGGCAAACTCGCCAAGGCCAAAAGCAAGGATGGGGATGAACCGACGATGCGCAGTGGCTGCTCAAACTCGACGGTGGTGGTGCCACTAGGGCTACGTCTTTGCTATGGCTCAAGCGAGGGCGGCGGCTTGTGCTTTAGGGCTAGATGAGGGTGGCACAACATAGGGGCGCTATTTACGGGGTGACTTCGGTGTGGGGTGCACGCTAGGACACAGCGTAGGTGGCACGGATTCAGCGACATCGGCAGTGTACATGTCGGACACGAGCAGAGGAAGGAGATGACCCTGACACATGGGCTTGGTGTGTCAGCGAGAGGAAAGAGCGTGGGCGGCTATGCTGGCCTGCGCTGGGCTGGGCCTTGGACAGGAGAAAGAGCGGCTGCGTGGCTGGGTCGGTCCAAGAGCGGGGCATGGGAGAGGGAAGGCCCAAGAGCGGGAGAGGGGACAACTGGGCTTGCGGAGGGGAGAATGGCCCGACTAGGCCAACAGGCCAAAAATGAGAGAGGAAGAGAATTTTCCTTTTCTTTTTTCTAAACTAATTTTCCAAACCAATTTTGAATACAAATTCAAATCAATTAGAAATTTGATTTCAAACCACATAATTCAAAAATAATATGCAGCAGCATGAATGCATAGACATGTAGGTAAACCTTATATTTGATTTTAATTTGATAAAATTTATTATTTTTCTATGTTGCATGCACACACTAATGTATAAATAAATACAATTCACCTTTTTTTAAAATATTGCAAAATTGGTGTTACAATTCTACACCCCTAAAAATGAATCTCGTCCTTGAGATTCGGACGATGCTTACTCAAAAAGTTGTGGGTATATTTTCCTTAAATCCTCTTCTCTTTCCCAAGTAGCCTCATCTTCTGTATACCGATTCCACTGAACCTTACACATCCTTATAACTCGGCTCCTCATAACCCTTTCTGCTATCTCCAAAATCTTTACCGAAAATTCCTCATATGTAAGATCTTCCTTAACTGTAAGCTCCTCTAACGGTATCTGCTCCTCAGGTACACGCAAACACTTCTTTAACTGAGACACATGTAATACATCATGTACACCTGACAAACTCTCAGGTAATTCCAATTGATAAGCTACTACACCATGTCTCTCTAAAAATCTTGAAAGGTCCAATATACCTTGGTGCAAACTTTCCTTTCATGTTAAACCTTCTCACACTTCTCATAGGGGACACTTTTAGATAAACATAATCCCCTATTTTGAAAACCAGCTCTCTTCTCTGAGTGTCAGCATAGCTCTTTTGTTGAGACTGTACCACTCTCAAGTTTTCTCTAATCATCCTCACTTGCTCTTCTATGTCTCTTAAAACATTTGGTCAGAACACTTGAGTTTCTCCTGTTTGATTCCAAAACAATGGGGTTCTACACTTTTGTCCATACAAAGCTTCAAAAGGTGCCATATTGAGACTCTTCTGATAACTGTTGTTGTATGAGAACTCTGCATTACGCAAACTCTTGTCCTAACTTGTACCATACTGCAATGCACAAGCTCTCAACATGTCCTCTAATATCTGATTAATCTTCTCAGTTTATCCATCTATCTGAGGACGATATGCTGTACTAAAATTCAACCTTGTTCTCAACAAACTATGTACTTATTGCCAAAAATGAGATGTAAATTGAGTACCTCGATCAGACACAATTTTCTTAGGAACTCCATGCAGACACAATCTTCTCCATATATAATTGGGCCCACCTTGGTCCATTATAAGTAGTCTTGACCGGTATAAAGTGAGCAACTTTAGTTAACCAATCCACTATCACTCATATTGAATCATAACCTCCCTGAGTACGTGGTAACACAACAATGAAGTCCATACCAACTTCTTTCCACTTCCACTCAGGTATCTTCATCGGTTGTAACAATTTTATAGGTCTTTGATGCTCAGCTTTGACTCTTTGACATGTATCACATAAAGCAACATATTGTGCAACATCTCTGTTTAGTCTGTACCACCAATACTTCTCTTTTAGATCCAAGTACATCTTGGTACTCCTAGGATGGATAGAGTAAGCAGACTCATGTGCCTCACGAAGAATTGCATCTTGTATAGCCTTAACCTCAGGCACGCATAATCTTTTCCCAAACCAAAGACTTCCATTGTCATCCATATGGAAACCTGGTGCCTTGCCAAGCACAATGTTCTCCGCTATCTCTTTCAACTTCGCATCCTATAACTGGCCCTTACGTATTTCTTGCTCTAGTGTGGGTTCTATCACCAACTCCACTGCATTAGTGACAAATCCCAAGTTTAGTTGCTAAAATTCAGCGCACAACTCACTTGACATGGCTGCCACTTGCACATCCTTGGCATAACTCTTCCTGCTAAGAGCATTGGCAACAACATTCGCCTTTCCCAGATGATTGTGTACCTCCAGATCATAATCTTTAATCAACTGTAACCACCAACACTGCCTCAAGTTTAGATCTGTTTTGGTGAATATGTACTTCAAACTTTTGTGATCAGCATAGATATCACTCTTATGCCCAATAAGATAGTGCCTCTATATTTTCAAAGCATGAACCACTGCTGCTAACTCCAAATCATGAGTAGGATAGTTTAGCTTATGCTTTCTCAACTGTCGAGATGCATAGGCCACTACTCTTCCTTCTTGTATAAGAACACATCCAAGACCTTGACGAGATGCATCACAATAGATCGAAAAGTTCTTGCTCAAATCTAGCAAAACCAATACTGGGGCTGTAGTCAACCTATTCTTCAATTCCTCAAAGTTAGTCTTTCACTTCTTGGACCACACAAACTTATCATTTTTCTCCAATAGAGCTGTCATAGGCTTAGCAAGTTAAAAAAACCCTTCTATAAATCTCATGTAGTATCCAGCCAATCCCAAAAAACTATGAATCTCTCCCACATTGGTTGGTGGTTTCCAATTCAACACATCTCTCACCTTGCTTGGATCTACTGCTATTCCACCATTAGAGACCACATGGCCTAGGAAAGAAACTTCCTTCAACCAAAACTCACACTTGCTTTGCTTCGCTTACAACTTATGTTCTCTGAGCTTTTGCAAGACCAACCTTAGATGTTCAGCGTGCTATTCATTTGTTTTGGAGAATACCAATATATCATCGATAAATACCACCACAAACTTATCCAAAAACTCCATGAACACCTTGTTCTTTATTCATCAAGTACATAAAGTATGCAGGTTCATAGGTCAAACCAAAGGATATAATGGTGTGCTCATACCAACCAAACCTCATAGTAAAAGTTGTCTTGGGTATGTCAGTTGCATGAATCTTCAACTGATGATAACCAGAACAAAGATCAATTTTAGAGAAAACACAAGCACCTCTCAACTGATCAAACAAGTCATCAATTCTAGGTAACGGGTACCTATTCTTGATAGTAACCTCATTGAGTGACCGATAATCAACACTCATCCTCTGGGTACCATCCTTCTTGTCTACAAATATAACCAGTGCTCCCTAAGGTGACGAACTTGGATGGATGAAACCTTTCTACTATAACTCCTTTATTTGTTTCTTAAGTTCCTCTAATTCTTTAACCCCCATTCTATAGGAATGCTTAGCTATAGGTGCAGTTCTAGGTAAAAATCAATAATGCACTCAATGTCATGGTCGAGTGGCATACCTAGCAAGTTATCGGGGAACACATCCGGAAACTAATCCACTACAGGGTCCTCCTTTTTGATGCATTCATCAAGCTGGTTCACTGTGGTTGTCCGTTGTGCTTGTACTACAACATCAACACTGATTCTATCCCCATTTGGTGCGGTCACAACAACTACCTTCTCCTTACACTAAATTACTGCTTGGTTTTGCTTCATCTAGTCCATACCCAGAATCACATCAATGCCGGATGTTCTCAACACAATGGGGCTTACTTTGAACTCTACCCCCCTTAAGGATAGACTAGTTGGAAGAAAACGATAAGAAGCTTGCATACTACCTCCCGGTGAGTTTACTAGTATAGGATTTTTCATGGCACACAAGGGTATACTATGCGTTCTAACAAATGCTTGTGATATGAAAGAATATGAAGCTCTAGAATAAAAAAGAACAGTGGTAGGAGTGGAGTTAACATCAAACGTACCAAGCATGACTTTTGGTTCTGCAAGCACCATCTCTATAGACACATGATTCACCTTTCCTGTGTTGGGTGCTGGCTTCTGAGGCGTTCCTTTCGGATTGTTGTGCTGACCCTAGGGTGTTTGCTGATTCTGCTTCCTAGGACAATGGTTAGCATAATGCCCAACCTCTCCACAATGATAGCATACACTAGGGGTGCTAGGTGCATTGGTCTTCATGGGAGTGTTGTTGGATGTTCCCTGGCATGGTGTCTGCTGGCCACTTGGCTGCTGGGGACATTCATTGCCATTCTGCTACTGGTACGGTGCACATAGCTAGAACTGATTGCACTGAGGGTACTAACCACAATTCCACTGATTGTGTGGTCCCTGGTTCCTCTACTAGAAACCTTGCTGAGGGTTGGTGCACAGACGAGTATTGCTCCCAAAGGCCTGTCCCTAAAGCCTCCTCTTCTTGGCCTCCATCTCTTTGCGCTTATTGTCAATAACAATGGCGTGATTTACCAGCGTCTAGAAATTGGGGTATGTATTGGACATAAGCTAAAGTTGCAGACCATCATACAAACCCTTGAGAAAGCGACGTTGCTTATCAGCATCATCAGCCACCTCCTTCGGAGCGTAACATGACAACTAAGCAAATTTGTCATGATACTCAGCTACAGTCATGGATCCCTGTTTCAGAGCTCTAAATTCCTCCTGCTTGAGCTCTATCAATCTTTCAGGTATATGGTAGGATCTGAAATTCTCCCTAAATTCCTGCTAGGTGATAGGAGGAGCATTAGTGGGACGTCCATACTTGAATGCCTCCCATCAGTCTTGAGCTTCTCCCTGGAGTTGTCCTGACACATACAACACCTTTTGCTGGTCATCGCACTACGCTATGTTGAGTTGCTTTTCCATTGCACAAAGCCAATCATCTGCTTCCAGTGGATCAGTGGCTTTAGAAAACACCAGGGGGTGGCCCTTCAAAAATTCACCACGCTTGTCACGCGGTGCTCCACCAATTGGTTGATTCTGCTGATTCTGCACCAGAGCTTGCATAATCTACGTCTGCACTGCCAAAAGCTGCTCGATAATAGGTGGTGGTGGTGGTGGTGGATGTGGGGGAACACCTCCATGACCTTAGCCTCTTCCTCTTTCAGACATCTGACATCCAACATAAATATTCAAAATTTAGAGATTTCCAAGTTATATACACTTATAGAGATACATTCTAAAAATTTTCTGGATGAGTTCCAACATCAGCAGCTCGGTAAAACAGATATATCTCAAGTTCCAGATATCCAAAAGTGATATTATGTACATGGTTGGAAAGATTAAGAAATTATCTACAACTTTTATTCAGACCACATCCCCAGATTCTATCGTTATGTTAAGAAAAAATAGTTCACTACCGAAACTGTTCCAGATTCCAGACTGCGCAGAAATTTCAAATTGAAACAGCTATATCTCTCAAACCAGATGAGATATAGGGGTGATTCCAGAGGAATTGGAAATATACTTAAGTCTAGTTATTTCCATAAAAAATTCATAATTTTTGGTGGAGTATATTTAGTTTGGCATTGAGATAAGGATAGACTGCTCCAAAAAATAGATCTAAGAGAATAAAATATACCAAAGCTAACTATTTATTTATTGACTCAAACTTAATATTCTTAGCTATGGAACTTGCGGACATGCCCACAAAGTTCCCGCACTCATTACAAAAATTGAACTCACACATAAATATAATAATAAATCAACTAGGCACACCAAAGTTCACACCGCACTACTAGACTTGACTTGACTCAACTTGACCCATGCTACTAACGTCTTATTACATAGAAAGGACTCCAACACCTATGGGAGAAATTTATGGGGAAGCTTCTCATAGATCCTTGGCAGGTTAAGGCACACTCTTTCCTCATCTATCACTTGTCGGTATCTCTTAAGGTCACCTTCTGTGCCTTCAGCTGATCTTCCAGCCATCGATTCTTGTCCACTAATTCATAGGCATAGTGCACCATCACTTGAGTAGTGGGATCCATGCCTTTAGGGTCCATTATTGCCCATCCCAAGTCATGGTGTTGGCAAGGGAGGAATTGGTATTGGTCTTCCTTCATATCATCAAAGCGACGACCACGGAGACCCATGCAGGCAACAGCGGCTGTATCTTCTATGCTATCTTCCATGGTGGCACAGTGAGCATGATGCGCATAGTTTGAGTCTAGCTAGTATGCTACCTTCTCTTCATCCTAGATGGAGATGCATACCCTGGTCTTCCAATAAGTGTCCTCTAGAGGGTCGTGTGCTCATTGCAGACGTACTCCACGGCTAGTCCCAATCAACATAGTAGGTCTAAAGAATCCCTATAAATTGGCAGTGCGAAATGGAGGATTCACACCCAGCTTGTACCAGACCTTTGTAGTCCATCCCAGGGGAGGGATCAGCTGATCTTCTTGAACAACGTCCTCCTCCTCATCATCAGACAATACGACGACCTCCACTTCTTCAGGTTCTTCTTCTTCAGGCTCTTCCTGGAATGGCTTAGGCGTAGGTGTAGATGCTGGCGAGTTAACTTCTTGCTCCCGGGGTTCCTCCTCCTCACGTGGCTCCATGGATTCATACAAACCACGAGGTGCGTAGTAACCTTCGGTGTTGATGCGAGCGGTTTTGTTGGCACGAGGCATCTATAGAATTAGATTTAGTCAGATTAGAAGCAATAATTTTCATAACAGTCAAGCAAAAGAAGCATTAAATTTAGCAAATAACAAGAGTGGGATGGAAAGCATGAAATGAGTGAAGTAAAAGAGGCTAAAATGACCATTGCTAACTAGGCTTGCGTCCTACAATCAACACGGCTCTGATACCAATCTGTCACACCCGATTTTAAGGATAAAATAGGATGCAAAATCTTATGTGCGCCCAGAAATCAGTCACACACATAAACTGACAAATTATAAATAATATCATCACAAGTGTTTATTACATCACGAATAATAAGACAAAGTCTTCACATAAATATAGCAGAAGTATAAAGAATATTCTCTTGTGGAAGCTCCATATCATAGGGATGTCAACTGGTTGACCACAAGTCTAGTAATCCTCAGGAAAGTCATCATTACCAGAGGTATCTGTTACCCATCTAGGATTTTTATCCAAATAATGAAAATAAACAAGCATAAGTAAGTGTTGTACTCAACAAGTGTAACATGGGGTTCATGAGGCTCAAAAGGCTTGACACAGGTTTAACAACATTCAGCTTTTAGTTGTCACAAATTTTAGCATATGAGAAGCAACAAGTTGTTTCAATCCCAAGTAAAACACATGATCAATGTAAACATGAATAATGAATAGCATAAATGGATAATTCTTAGTGATCATCTATTCCATAATGGTTCCAAGGCCACTTGTGACCGTGAGCATGACTGATATACCAGTTTTACACTCTGCAGAGGTTGTACACTTTCACTATGAGTCGTGATACCCATATACCCAGGTTAATTACTCCCAAAACACTTCCAAGGTGAGCAGGCAGGGTTCACTATGAAGTCTTTCAAAGGTTCGTTTAACAAGTTAGGGCCATTAGATTCACTCAGCAAACAGATATAGGAACCCACCTATCGAATGGCACAATTCCATCATGGCTACACACATAAGAGTAGAGGCTATCCTATACCCGATTCGGCAAGACATTCTTATGCCAATAAAGGTAACCTATAATAAGCTAGAAAATGTCCTCATACTAAGCTAAAGCCAGAGCCATATAGCCCTCATAGCAGTACTATAAGTCCCGAATGATCACTTACAGATAAGTTCTTAGGGAGAGGAATCTGAAGCATTTAGAAAGTAGCTAAACGCTCCAGTCCCCTATTTCCAAGTTGCTAAAAAGTTCTATTTTAATGTTTATTGCATATACCATTAGTCAAGTAACAAGATCATGGTTTAGTTGAGCACTAGCAAAGCTACCCAATGCATATCCCATAGGAGACAAGGTATAAGTTCAATTCTAGGAAATCCTTATCAAGGTGACACATGCAAATATTGATTGATTATTAAAGTGAATAGGTAACAAGGATGATCCCATGCTATACTTGCCTTGAACAAAGTGCTCCTCCTGTTCCTACTCGTTAATGTAGTACTCTTGATCACCCACGAATTGCTCACCGTCTATACTCGATAATCACAACAACATACAAGCGTCAAGAAGCAATCATGCATAGCAAAAAAAGCTATAGATTAGAACAATACACCAACCAACATAAAATCATGATGAAAAGTTTGTAAAATGAATCTACGTCTCGCTACGATCACACAGACACGAAGATCACAAAAATCAGAGCTAAAACGAAGAAGTTATGAATTAAACAAAATTTTCTTTATGAAAATAATGGATTAATTCTAACCTTGAATGTTATAAGTTGAAAACATACCTAACAGTAGTATGAATATGTAGATTATTCCATTACAAACCTAACACAACTTGAACGGATCAAATCGGAGTTAAAACAGAGATTTTATGGCCTAAAGAAGATAGTGGCAATTTTGTAAATAGATGAAACTTAATTTCTAAATTTAAAATAATTAAAATATGATTTTAAACTGAAACAGGGACTGCAGGCATGAAAATGATGAAATATGGGGGCTCTTTAACAAAATTGCAGGGACGACGGGTTGAGATCTAAATAATTGTAAGGGCCTTTGTGCAAAACGACAGGCGAAGGGGTATGTTCTAATCTCGATCCTTGATTTTGGATCAGATAGTTGGAAATCAAACTGAGAGAGAGAGAATAGATGGCAGGGCCAGCAGCGAGCTAAGCGGTGGCGCCATGGCCGGAGGTGGGTGCGCATGGAACATGGCCTATGGACCACCACTGAACGATGCAAGAGCACAGGGAGAGAGAGGAGATCAAGGCGAACTCACCAAGGCTGAAAGCAAGGATGAGGATGAACCGACGACGCGCGGCGGCTGTTCGAACTTGACGACGGTGGCGGCGCTAGGGCTACGGCTTTGCTGTGGCTCAAGTGAGAGCAGCGGCTTGCCCTTTAGGGCTAGATGAGGGTGGCACAACGCATGGGCACAATTTATGGGGCGACTTCGGCGTGGGTTGCATGCCAGGACGCGGCTTAGGCAGCATCGGCAGTGTCCATGCTGGACACGAGTAGAGGAAGCAGAGGAAGGAGTTGACCAAAAATTGGGCCTACGGAGGGGAGAACGGTCCGACTGGGCCAATAGGCCAAAAATGAGAGAGGGAGAGAATTTTCCTTTTCTTTTTTCTAAACTAATTTTCCAAACCAATTTTGAATACAAATTCAAATCAATTTGAAATTTGATTTCAAGCCACACAATTCAAAAAAATATGCAGCAACATGAATGCATAGACATGTAGGTAAACCTTATATTTGATTTTAATTTGATAAAATTTATTATTTTTCTTTGTTGCATGCACACACTAATGCATAAATAAATCCAATTCACCTATTTTTAAAATATTGCAAATTTTTGGGTGATACAATTCTACCCCCTTAAAATAAATCTCGTCCTTGAGATTCGGACGATGCATACTCAAAAAGCTATGGGTATGTTTTCCTCAAATTCTCTTCTCTTTCCCAAGTAGCCTCATCTTCTATATACCGATTGCACCGAACCTTACACATCCTTATCGTAACCCTTTCTGCTGTCTCCAAAATCTTTACCGAAAATTCTTCATATGTAAGATTTTCCTTAATTGTATGCTCCATATATTCTTGGGAACTATGTACTTGTTGCCAAAAATGAGACATAAATTGAGTACCTCGATCAGACACAATTTTCTTGGGAACTCCATGTAGACACACTATCTTCTCCATATATAATTGGGCCAACCTCGGTCCATTATAAGGAGTCTTGGCCAGTATAAAGTGAGCAACTTTAGTTAACCGATCCACTATCACCCATATTGAATCATAACCTCCCTGAGTACGTGGAAACTCAACAATGAAGTCCATACCAACTTCTTCCCACTTCCACTCAGGTATCTTCATCGGTTGTAACAATTTTATAGGTCTTTGATGCTCAGCTTTGACTCTTTAACATGTATCACATAAAGCAACATATTGTGCAACATCTCTGTTTAGTCTATACCACCAGTACTTCTCTTTTAGATCCAAGTACATCTTGGTACTCCTAGGATGGATAGAGTAAGCAGACTCATGTGCCTCACGAAGAATTGCATCTTGTATAGCCTTAACCTCAGGCACGCATAATCTTTTCCCAAACCAAAGACTTCCATTGTCATCCATATGGAAACCTGGTGCCTTGCCAAGCACAATGTTCTCCGCTATCTCTTTCAACTTCGCATCCTATAACTGGCCCTTACGTATTTCTTGCTCCAGTGTGGGTTCTATCACCAACTCCACTGCATTAGTGACAAATCCCAAGTTTAGTTGCTAAAATTCAGCGCACAACTCACTTGACATGGCTGCCACTTGCACATCCTTGGCATAACTCTTCCTGCTAAGAGCATTGGCAACAACATTCGCCTTTCCCAGATGATTGTGTACCTCCAGATCATAATCTTTAATCAACTGTAACCACCAACACTGCCTCAAGTTTAGATCTGTTTTGGTGAATATGTACTTCAAACTTTTGTGATCATGAACCATTGCTGCTAACTCCAAATCATGAGTTGGATAGTTTAGCTCATGCTTTCTTAACTATCGGGATGCATAGGCCACTACTCTTCCTTCTTGCATAAGCACACATCCGAGACCTTGACGAGATGCATCACAATAGATCAAAAAGTTCTTGCTCAAATCTAGCAAAACCAATACTGGGGCTGTAGTCAACCTCTTCTTCAATTCCTCAAAGTTAGTCTTTCACTTCTTGGACCACACAAACTTATCATTTTTCTCCAATAGAGCTGTCATAGGCTTAGCAAGTTAAAAAACCCTTCTATAAATCTCATGTAGTATCCAGCCAATCCCAAAAAACTATGAATCTCTCCCACATTGGTTGGTGGTTTCCAATTCAACACATCTCTCACCTTGCTTGGATCTACTGCTATTCCACCATTAGAGACCACATGGCCTAGGAAAGAAACTTCCTTCAACCAAAACTCGCACTTGCTTTGCTTCGCTTACAACTTATGTTCTCTGAGCTTTTGTAAGACCAACCTTAGATGTTCAGCGTGCTCTTCATTCATTTTGGAGAATACCAATATATCATCGATAAATACCACAACAAACTTATCCAAAAATTCCATGAACACCTTGTTCATCAAGTACATAAAGTATGCAGGTGCATTGGTCAAACCAAAGGACATAACGGTGTACTCATACAAACCATACCTCATAGTAAAAGTTGTCTTGGGTATGTCAGTTGCACGAATATTCAAATAATGATAACTAGAACGAAGATCAATCTTAGAGAAAACACAAGCACCTCTCAACTAATCAAACAAGTCATCAATTCTAGGTAACATGTACTTGTTCATGATAGTAACCTCATTAAGTGACCGATAATCAATACACATCCTTGGGGTACCATCCTTCTTGTCTACAAATATAACCGATGCTCCCCAAGGTGACGAACTAGGATGGATGAAACCTTTCTCCTTTAACTCCTTTATTTGTTTCTTAAGTTCCTCTAATTCTTTAACCCCCATTCTATAGGGGCGCTTAGCTATAGGTGCGTTCTAGGTAATAATTCAATAATAAACTCAATATCACGGTCAGGTGGAATACCTAGCAAGTCATCGGGGAACACATCTAGAAACTCATCCACTACTGGGTCCTCCTTGTTGACACATTCATCAAGCTGGTTCACTGTGGCCGTCAGTTGTGCTTCTACTACAACATCAACACTGATTCTATTCCCATTCGGTGCAGTCACAACAACTACCTTCTCCTTGCACTTAATTACTACTTGGTTTTGCTTCATCTAGTCCATACCCAGACTCACACCAATGCCGGATGTTCTTAACACAATGGGGCTTACTTTGAACTCTACCCCCTTAAGGATAGACTAGTTTAAAGACAATGATAAGAAGCTTGCATACTACCTCCTAGTGAGTTTACTAGTATAGGATCTTTCATGGCACACAAGGGTATACTATGCTTTCTAACAAATGCTTGTGATATGAAAGAATGTGAAGCTCTAGAATAAAAAAGAATAGTGGCATGAGTGGAGTTGACATCAAACATACCGAGCATGACTTCTGCTTCCACAAGCGTTGTCTCTGTAGACACATGATTCACCTTTCCTATGTTGGTGCTGGCTTCTGAGGCATTCCTTTTGGATTACTGTGCTGACCCTGGGTTGTTTGCTGATTTTGCTTCCTAGGACAATGGTTAGCATAATGCCCAACCTCTCCACAACGATAGCATATGTTGGGGTGCTAGGTGCACTAGTCTTCATGGGAGTGTTGTTGGGTGTTCCCTATTGTGGTGTCTACGGGTCACTCAGCTACTAGGGATGTTGATTGCCATTCTACTGTTGGTATAGTGGATGCTGCTGGAACTGATTGCGCTGAGGGTACTAACCACGATTCCACTAATTAGGTGGTCCCTGGTACCTCTGCTAAAAACCTTGCTGAGGGTTGGTGCGTAGACAAGTATTGCTCTTAGAGGCCTGTCCCTGAAGCCTCCTCTTCTTGGCCTCTATCTCTTTGCCCTTATAGTCAATAACAATGGGGTTCATGAGGTTCATGAGGCTCAAAGGGTTGACACTAGTTTACTGCGATTAGCTTTTAGTGAGTCATAATTTTAGCAATTGAGTAGCAACAAGTTCAATAAGCCCCAAATAACCACATGATCATGTGAACAAGAATATTGTATAGGAAAAACAATAATGATTAAGTATCCTCAATATCATCAGTACCATTAGTGTTCACCATCTATTCAGTAAGGAGTCCAGACCGCTTGTGACCATGGGCATGGCTAATATATCAGTTTAAAGACACTCTGCAGAGGTTGTACATCTTTACCCATGAGTCATGATTTGCCCTTTCGCCCGAGGTAGCTAGCCTCTTGACCCAGTTCCAAGGTAAGTTAGCGGGGTTCACTATGAAGCCTTTCGAGAGTCCCTCTAACAAGTTAGTAGCCGCTAGGTTACAATAGCTAGGCGAATGGACCCCCCTAACAAAGTGGCACATTCCACGCAGGCTATACACTTCCTGAGAGACAAAGAAGCTATTCTGCAACCTAGGCCTATCCTAATGCGCCTTTCGGTAACCACTAATGAGCTAGAAAAGCTCATTTTTCTTAGCTAAAGCCAAAGCAAGAGCCACAGCTCTCATTGTTGCACTGTAAGTTCTGGGTTATCACTTATAGATAAGTCCTTAGGGAGAGAAACTAAAGCATTTGGTAAAGTAGCCAAATACTCCAAACCCCTTTTCCCAAGTTGCTAAAAATCATATTTTAACATTTATTGCATATACCATTAGTCAAGTTACAGATCATGGTTATTTTATTAGAGCACTAGCATCATACTACCCAATGCAAATATCGCATAGGTGTCAAGGTACAAGATATAAAAGCTAGGATATCCTTACAGGTAACAAGGTAGACACATGCACATGAATTAAGTGGTTAAAGGTGAATAGGTAACAATGACAATCCCATTCTATACTTGCCTTAAACTCAGATCCTTCTGCTGGTTACTAGCCTTCGAAAGATTTGCTCCTTGATCACCACGTATAGCTCACCGACTGGATAAGATCATAAAGCACCACACAAGCATCCGAATAGATATGCATACATACAAAACTATATTAGAATAGTACACCAATCAATGAAAAGGTTTGAAAACTAATCTATGCATTGCTATGAACACACAGACACGAAAGGAATGCTAATCGGATCTAAAACGGAGAAGTTATGAATTAAACAAGATTTCATGTAGAAAACTAATAGTTTAAATCTAGATATTGAACCACAAATTTTAAAAGTTGAAAACATAATTAACAGTGATATAAACATGCAGATTACTTAATTTCAAACCTAACGCAACTTGAACGGGTCAAATCAGAGCTAAAACAAAGATATTATGGCTAAAAGAGGGTTGCTGGCAATTTTGTAAATACTAGAAATTTTGTTTTTTGAATTTAAATAAATTAATTCATACTCTGAAACTGGCCGAGGACCGTGGGTACTATATTGAGAAAAGATAGGGGCTAAAACAGAAAATCCAAGGGCCTAGATCTAATTATTTTCTAAAGAGATGGACTGCGAGTTCTATTTCACAAATCTGTAGGGGCCTTTCTACAAAAGGATAGTGGCAATTGGCTGTTGACCTAGTTGTCTATGACATGGCGGAAGCCGATTGGGTGGAGGTGGTGAGCCGGCTGTGGACCGAGCGGGGACTGTGCTAGTGGGATGAGTCCATGACTGTTTCGGTGGACCGGTTATGCTAGGCTGAAGGGGTATCTAATCTAAGCCATAGATCTTGATTTGGACGACTGAGAGGAAAAAGCAGGGATGCACCGGCCGGAACATGAAGGACGGCGCGGTGGCTCCATTGCTGATGATGCGAGCTCACTGAAATTCAATTAAAAAGGGATTAGGGCCTTGGTTTCTTGTGATAAGAGCATGGGGAGAAAGAGGAGGGAACAGGGATCTTACCAAGGACCTTCAGGCCAACAAGGAGAGACTCAATGATGTCGGGAGCTCATCAGGTGGCAACGATTCTTCCTGCGAACCACAGCGGTGATGGGTGAGTAACAAAAACTGAGAGGGAGAGTAGAGACAGACCCAAAGCTTCCTGACAACCATGCGAGACACGTCCCCGAGTGAAGGATGGTGGAGAAATGGCAGTCAGCAGTTGTCGCGGCGGCGAGCGATGACCTCAAGCTCGGTGAGATCCCGAGCTAGGTGGTAGGATAAGCTAGGGTGAGCAGGGCGGCTATAGATGGGAAAAGAGAGCACAGAGGGTTAGCGTGGCTCATATAGGGCGACTAGCATGGAGATCACAACGAATCGCGATAAATCTAGAGTCGGGCTATGATTTCCGTTGGACTAGAGTCCGTCTCGGCTATGGGAGGAGGAAGACACGGCTGTCATGTAGGGCCACGATGTCAGCGGGTGAAGGGAGTAGGCCCGCAATAGTAGGGAGAGCATGCAAGGTGAGGAGCTGGGGGGCCCTCCGCATGGGCTAGCTAGGCCTATGACTGAAAGAGGAGAAGGGAGGGAGCTGGTGGAGCTAGGCCTCGGAGCTGCTGCGGGCCAGAGGCAAAGAGAGGGAAAGGGATGAGTGGGCCTGCACTGCAAAGAAAGAAGGGAGGAGTGGGCCTACGGCCACGGGGTGGGGGGAAGGAGGGAGTTGGGCCAAGGGAGAGGGGAGAGAGGCAGGCCAGGAGAGAGACAGAGTTGGGCCTATGTGCCAAAACCGAGGGGAAAGACATTTCTCTTTTTATTTTCTTTTATTTCAAAGCCATTTTGAAATACATTTGAATTTGATTTGAATTTTTGGATTCAACCACTCATTGCAATAAATCAAATGCACCAGCATGAATGCAAGATTAATTTTGCTAAACTGTAACACCCAAAATTTTTCATTCTTTTAAAATAAGTAAATTTGATTTAATTATGTTAATAAGTGTGCATTCAATTATAGGAAATTAATAATTTTTGGGAAATTAAAATCAATTATAAGATTAGAAACTTTTGATGCATACATGCTGCTGCAATATTTATTCATGCGATGATTGTTCTTGAATTAGAGTTCAAATGAATTCAAAAAAATTATTTGAAAATGCTTTTGGGAAAATTTGTTTGGAAAATAAAAAGGAAAAACGATTATCTCCTCCCCTTCCTCACTTTTGGCCCACATGGCCTTTTCCTTTCCTGCGGCCCGTTCGCCCTCTCTCCCCTTTCCCCACTCGGCCCGGCACCGCTGGCCTAGCCACGTGCTTTGCTCGGCCCAGCAAGCACTGCCGGCCCACTCGGGCGCCAACCGTTGCTGCGCGCCTACGCCCTGCGCCCAGCCGCTGACCGCCTGGCCCCACCTGTCGGCGCCATCTCCCTCCTTCTGCAACCGCCATGCCAGTCAAGCCGCATGATAGCTCTGTTGGAAAAGAATGCTAAGCATGTATGGTCAGATAAATGCCAGGCAAACTTTGAAGAGCTAAAGAAGAGATTGACTACAGCTCTAGTATTAATCTTGCCCGATTTAAGTAAGAACTTCTCTATATATTGTGATGCATCCCGTTTGGGTCTTGGATGTGTGCTTATGCAAGAAGGAAGAGTGGTTGCATATGCATCTAGACAACTAAGGAAGCATGAGTTGAATTATCCTACTCATGACTTGGAATTGATAGCTGTGGTTCATGCTTTAAAGATCTGGAGACATTATCTGATTGGACATAAGAGTGATATCTATACTGATCATAAGAGTTTGAAGTATATCTTTACCCAATCAGATCTGAATCTAAGACAACGTCGTTGGTTGGAATTGATCAAAGACTATGATTTGGAAGTGCATTATCACCCAGGAAAGGCAAACATCGTAGCTGATGCACTTAGCAGAAAGAGCTATGCCAATGGACTTCAGATAACATCTATGTCAGCAGAGTTGTGTGCTGAAATGGAGTATCTCAACTTGAGCCTAGTCACTAATGCAATGGAATTGGTGATAGAGCCTACATTGGAGCAGGAGATACGCAAAGGTCAATTGGAGGAAGAAAAACTTAAGGAGATAGCAGAGAATGTAGTGCTTAGAAAGGCACCCAGATTCAGAATGGATGAGAAGGGAACTCTTTGGTTCGGGAAAAGAATATGTGTACCAGAAGTGAAAGCTATCCGAGATGCAATTCTAAAAGAGGCCCATGAGTCTGCTTATTCTATACATCCCGGAAGTACCAAGATGTACTTGGATCTCAAGGAGAAGTATTGGTGGTATGGTTTGAAGAGAGATGTGGCAGAATATGTGGCTTTGTGTGACACTTGTCAAAGAGTGAAAGCTGAGCATCAAAGACCTGCAGGGTTACTACAACCAATGAAGATTCCTGAATAGAAATGGGAAGAAGTTGGTATGGATTTTATTGTAGGATTACCCCGCACTCAAAGTGGTTATGATTCAATATGGGTAATAGTGGATCGACTCACCAAGGTTGCTCACTTTTTACCAGTCAAGGCTACCTATAATGGTGCAAGATTAGCAGAGTTGTACATGGAAAGAATAGTGTGCTTACATGGTGTTCCCAAGAAAATTGTGTCAGATAGAGGCACCCAATTTACATCGCAATTCTGGCATAAAGTACATAGATCTTTGGGAACAAAGTTGAATTTTAGTTCTGCGTACCACCCGCAAAACCGATGGACAGACTAAAAGGGTCAACCAGATTTTGGAAGATATGTTGAGAGCTTGAGCACTTCAGTATGGTGATAGTTGGGATAAGAGTCTATCTTACGCAGAGTTCTCGTACAACAACAGTTATCAGAAGAGCCTCAAGATGGCACCTTTTGAGGCGTTGTATGGACGAAAGTGTAGAACACCTTTGTTCTGGAATTAGACTGGAGAAACTCAAGTGTTTAGTCCCGATGTCCTTAGAAACGTGGAAGAACAAGTGCGAATGATTAGAGACAATTTGAGAATAGCTCAGTCCTGACAGAAGAGTTACGCTGATACCCGCAGAAGAGAGCTGACTTTTGAGATTGGTGATTATGTGTACTTGAAAGTGTCACCAATGAGGAGTGTGAGAAGATTCAATATGAAGGGAAAGTTAGCACCAAGGTATATAGGACCTTTTAAGATCCTAGAGAGACGTGGAGAAGTAGCTTATCAGTTGGAACTGCCTGAGAGCTTGTCCGGTGTGCATGATGTGTTCCATGTTTCCCAGTTGAAAAAGTGTCTGAGGGTACTAGAAGAACAAATTCCTTTGGAAGAACTTATTGTCAAGGAAGATCTTACTTATGAAGAGTATCCGATAAAGATCTTGGAAACTGCCGAAAGAGTTACGAGAAGCCAAATCATAAAGATGTGCAAGGTGCAGTGGAATCGGTATACAGAGGATGAAGCTACTTGGGAAAGAGAAGAGGATCTGAGAAAGACTTATCCCCAACTGTTTGTGTAAGCAATCACCCGAATCTCGAGGACGAGATTCATCTTAAGGGGGGTAGAATTGTAACACCCAAAAATTTTCATTCTTTTAAAATAAGTAAATTTGATTTAATTATGTTAATAAGTGTGCATTCAATTATAGGAAATTAATAATTTTTGGGGAATTAAAATCAATTATAAGATTAGAAACTTTTGATGCATACATGCTGCTGCAATATTTATTCATGCGATGATTGTTCTTGAATTAGAGTTCAAATGAATTCAAAAAAATTATTTGAAAATGCTTTTGGGAAAATTTGTTTGGAAAATAAAAAGGAAAAACGATTATCTCCTCCCCTTCCTCACTTTCGGCCCACATGGCCTTTTCCTTTCCCACGGCCTGTTCGCCCTCTCTCCCCTTTCCCCGCTCGACCCGGCACCGCTGGCCTAGCCACGCGCTTTGCTCGGCCCAGCAAGCCCTGCCGGCCCACTCGGGCGCCAACCGTTGCCGCGCGCCTGTGCCCCGCGCCCAGCCGCTGACCGCCTGGCCCCACCTGTCGGTGCCGTCTCCCTCCTTCCGCAACCGCCGCGCCAGTCAAGCCGCAAGCCACAACCGCTCCACTCTGCATCGTGGGAGCGTCCTCCCGAGCACCCAGCCCCTTTAAATCGGCACCGAGCCCGTCTCCGCGCACCCTGCTGCTCCCCGCTCTTGTCTTCGCGCTCGCCAAGCACCGTGAAAGCCACAACCGCCACAGCCGAAGGTCGCCGGAAGTCCGACGTCTTCTCCCTCGCACGAACCGTCGCCGCCGTGCATCGCCGTCCTCCTTCCCCGCGGTGAGAACCCCCCGGCATCCCTCTATCTCCCGGTACCTCTATTTTCTCGTTTTTTTGGCTTCTCGAGCCTTGGCCACGACCTCCGCGAGCCATGGTCGCCGGCCATGGCGGCCACCGTGCTACCCGCCTTTCTCGGCCGCCAAAACGGCATGGCCGCGACGCCCCTTCTTCCCCCGCGCTCACCGGTGCCCTCGGATGTCCGTTTGGTGAACCCTAGCCCCTTACCATGTGCGACCGAGTCCTTCACGCCGCCGGCCATGGCGCCTGGTCGCCGGTGACACTGTTCCGGCCAGCCCCCCCTTGTTCTCCCCCCTCGGTTTAATCTCAACCGCCCATCGCGAGATCAACGGCCACCAGTGGAAGTTACCCTTTCGCGCGTAGTTATGCTAAAGAGCCCCTCGGTTTTCAGAAAATAGAACCCGCAGTCCAAGGCGTATTTCCCCGAATGCGCAAGCCCATTTGGAAAGCGTAAACTCCACGGCTTAAGTCAGAAATACGTTTTTAGTATTTACAGAAATGCCATTTGAACTGTTTCGTTTATAAAATTGTCGTTTTAGCTCCGCATTGATCCATTCAAATCGCGTTAGCTTCGTAATTTCATAAGCTACATGTTGGAACTACTGTTAGTCAAGTTTGGAACTTTTTAATTTCATGATTAGATTTAATTAAATATATGGCTACAGGAAAACCCATTTAAATTATAACTTTCGCATTTTAGCTCCGTTTTTCGTGAACTTTGCGTTGACGTGATCGTAGTGAGATGTAGATTATGTTTAGAAACATTTTATCTTGATTTCAATGCTGTTGGTGTACTGTTCTAATGATAGGAATGTTTGCTTTGCATGAATGCTATGGAATGTTGTATGTTGCTGTGTTGGTCGCGTTCAGACGGTGAGGAAAACGTTGGAGACCAAGAACTCTTCGACGACCAGTAGGACCAGCATGAGTTTGTGAACCAAGGCAAGTATAGCATGGGCCTTCCTTGATGTCCTATTTCACTTTAAACAATTACTCATTTGCATGTGTCTAATTTTGATAACCGTAAGGACATCCTAGTGATTGTTTATTCTATTCCTTGTCTCCTATGGGTTAAATGCATATGGGTAGATTGCTAGTGCTCTAACTGAACTTGATATACACGATGATGAATGACTCTATGGAACAAAGTGAGTAACGTGATTTATAACAACTATTCCATAGGACGAAAGTGCAAATGACCTTTGTTCATGTTGCTCCCAGCCCTCCATAAGGACTTATCTGTCGGCAAAAGCTGGGATTGACAGTGCAACCGGGAGAGTCATATGGCTCTGACTTTAGCTTATTAATAGGATCTTTTCTAGCTAGTTAGAGGTTACCTTTTTGGTGCAAATGGGGCTTGCCACATTGGGTATAGGGCTGCCTCTATTCCTATGAGTATAGCCGCGATGGATATGTGCCATAGGAAAGGGGGGTTCCTACATCTGCCTACCAAGGAAACCTAGCGGCCCTAACTTGTTAGGGAAACCTATGAAATGGCTTCATAGTGTACCCTGCCCGCTCACCTTGGTAGTGACATGGGAGTAATTAACCCGGGCATATGGGGATCACGACTCGCGGTGAATGTGCACCACCTCTGCAGCGGGTAACAAACTGTTATAACAGCCGTGCTCATGGTTACGAGCGGCCCGAAAAACTCACAGAATAACTGGATACTTGATGATGATCATTTAAAGTTGTCAATGATGATATATGGTACACTTGACCCCGATATATGTTCTTATGGGAATTAAATGGGAGCTTAAGCATAACTTGATAATACTTGAGAATAAAAGCTTGACCTATTAAAAATGCTAACTGCAGTAAACCAGAGTCTATTCTTTTTGAGCTTCATAACCCCATGTTAGCTTGCTATGTACGGAATGTACTTACACTTTTTTATTTTCTTTACTTGGATAAAAATACCGGATGGGTAACAGATGACAACGGGTATGAGGATTTCCCGGAGGATTATTAGGCTTGTGGTCAACCAGTTGACCTTCCCTGTGATGACGCCCACGAGAGTTTTATTATCTTTTTATTTTTCCGCTATGATGTATAAGACTAAGTTTTATTATAACTCTGATGTATGAGACACCGTGATGATACTTTTTGTAATTTGTCAGCTTGTGTGTGTGATTGATTCCTGGGCACACACGAGTTTTGTGCATTCAATTTTATCCTTAAAATTGGGTGTGACAAATTAGTATCAGAGCCGTATTGACTGTAGGACGCAAGCCTAGTTAGAAAAATGTTGTTTTAGCATCTTTGCTCCTCTGGTTTCTTGCTTACTGACTTATTCTTGTTATTTTATTAAAACATTTATGCTTTTCATACCTTAATCTATTATTTAAAATTGTTGATTCTAATTCTATCTCACTTTAAATCTATAGATGTCTCATAATCCGAAGACTGCTCGCCTCAGCACCACCGGCTATCATGCCATGTTCACCCCGCATGCCCCACCGGTGGAGAGGGAGATTGTGATCATCTCCGAAGACGAGGAGATGGCTACACCAACGCCTACACCTACTCCTACACCAGTCGCCGTGCCAGTCTATCCTGTGGTAGCTACACCTGAGGAGTCGACGGCTACTTCCCCTACACCTGCACCCTCCTCAGCTGTTCCCGTGGAGGACGAGGAGATTGGCTGGAAGTGCAAGTACTACTTCAAGCTAGCTCTAGAGACAGCCTACTACCACACTCTCCTCACCCACGTGCTGGACGACTACTTCCCCAACTTGCACGCCTCCATCAGCTACCACTGCACCGAGTACCAGCACCTATTGGAGGCTACCTTCTGGAAGGTAGAGCTGGTGGTCACCGCATAGAATGATATTAATAATGGACATGAGGTGGAGACTCTCCACTGTGCCCCTGCCAGGAGAGCCCATGCTTTGGATGGCATGGAGGATGCAGCACAGAATGCCTACATCCACTACCATGGTCGTCGCTTTGAGGCCATGAGGGAGGATCGCTTCAGGTTCGTTCCTCGAAATGATCATGAGGGTGTTTGGTAGGTTTTAGCTCCACCAGAGAATGACCCAACTCTGGAGGCAACGGTGCATCATGTCCACGCTATGCAGGGAGTGGATGATGAAGTCAAAGGAGAGCTGCGTGCATCTCAGAGGGCACAGAGATGTCTTTAGAAACAAGTGGATGAACTTCGAGCACAACTTGGACAGCCTTCCATCTACAAGAAGAAGCGCCGGTCCTTCACCATGATTGACACCGCTCCATAGGTGTTAGGTGCCTTGATCTAGATTACCACGTCGTTAGTTCGTGTTCTTATTTAGTCTTGTTGGTCTTGTGAACTTGGTTGATTAGATGTTTAATTTGTGAACCTGGTTGATTTGGTATTTTGCTTGATTGCTGGAAGCTTGTGGGCATGTCCATAACTTCCTTAGATTGGAACTTTTAGTTAGAATGAAATCTTAATGCAGATGTTTCGCTTTATCTTATCTCTGCTGTGCTGATTTCTGGAGCAGCCTGTGTTCTTTATCTGGTATCTCGAAATCTGGGATGATAAAAATTCTGAAATTTTTTTGGAGATAACTAGACCTCTGTATCTTTCAAGTGTCTTTGGAATCACGTCAATAGCTGTTGAGGTTTGGGAGATCTAGCTGTCACAAGTTGATGTTCTTGCGCTGTCTGGAACTCAGAACAGTTTCGGTTTAGCTCTACTTTTGACTATGTGTGAATCCGAATCTGTAAAAGTGATCTAAATGAAAGTTGTAGCTGATGTCCTAAGATTTCTAACAAATCTTGGTGCACCTCTGTTGGATCTCTGAAACTCAAGATATAACAGTTTTACTGAACTGCTGAATTTGAACCTTGTCCAGAAAATTCTCAGCATTGTTTCTTATCTTTTGTAAGCTCTCTATAATTGGAAAAATCTCTAAAATTTTGCACATTTGTTGGAAAACAGATGGCCGCAAGAGGAGGAAGAGGCAGAGGCCGTGGTCATGGGCGTGATGCTCTCATAAATCCACCACCGCCACCTGTGACCATGGAACAGATATTGGGAATGCAAGCGCAGCTGATGCAAGCTATGATGCAGCGCTTGGACAATGAACCTGCAAGAGGGCCACTGCCTGTTCAGGTTAGAGATAAGCGTGGAGAGTTTATGAAAGGTCGTCCACCGGTGTTCACCCATGCCTTAGACCCTATGGAGGCAGATGATTGGTTGCGTGCTGTGGAGAAACAACTGAACATAGCACAATGCAACGACCTTAAGAAGGTGTTGTACGCCTCTGGGCAACTCGAAGGAGCTGCTTAGGATTGGTGGGAATCATTCCAGTTTGGACGTCCCAACAATGCTCCTACTATCACTTGGCAGGAATTCAAGGACAGTTTCCGGTCATACCATATTCCTGATGGACTAGTGGAACTGAAGCAGGAAGAATTCAGATCTCTCAAGCAAGGAGCAATGACTGTGGCGGAGTATCGGGACAAGTTCGCACAACTATCACGCTACGCTCCTAATGATGTAGCGGATGACAAGGATAAGCAACGCCGTTTCCTCAAGGGACTCTATGATGGACTGCAGCTCCAGCTGATGTCTAATACTTATCCTAACTTCCAGTCTTTGGTGAATCGCGCAATCGTGATTGACGACAAGCGCAAGGAGATGGAAGCTAAGAAGAGAAGGCTCCAAGGGCAAGCTTCTGGAAGCAACACTCGCCCACGTGCTTATCCCTAGCAAGGTTTCCAGCAGAGGAATCAAGGACCAACTCACCAGGGAAACCGTGGTCAGTATGCTCAGCGGAACCAGTTCTAGCAACGCTCTCAATATCAGCAACAGTTTGGAAATCAGCGTCCCCCGCAACAGACCAGCAATCCTGCAACACGCCAGGGAGTGCGTAACAATGCTCCTGTGAAGAGTGGTGCACCCAATAATCCCAATGCCTGTTACCGATATGGAGAAGCAGGTCACTATGCTCATTAGTGTCCTAAGAAGCAGAACTAGCAAGCACCTCAGAACCAGACCAACAACCAGAAGTTCAACGGCCGACCACCTCTCACAACGAAGGTGAACTATGTGTCATCTGATGCAGCTCAGGAGACGCCAGAGGTCATGCTGGGTACGTTCAGCGTCAACTCTATTTCTGCTATCGTACTTTTTGATTTTGGTGCTTCGTATTCTTTTATCTCCCAAGCTTTTGTTAGAATGCATAGCATACCTTTGTGTGCCATGAAAAATCCTATACTAGTGAATTCCCCGGGAGGTAGTATGCCCGCTTCTTATTGGAGCCTCTCAACTAGCATTTCCTTAAGGGGGGTAGACTTCAAAATGAAGCCTATTGTGTTGAGAACAGCGGGAATTGATCTTATCCTGGGAATGGATTGGATGAAACAACACAGGGCAGTGATTCAGTGTCAGGAGAAATCTGTGGTTGTGACATCACTCAATGGAGATAGAATCTGTGTAGAAGTGGTAGTGCAAGCTTAGCCTATAGCCACAGTGAATCAGCTAGATGGTGAAGTCAATGAACAAGATCGTGTCGTGGAGGAGTTCCCGGATGTCTTCCCCGATGACTTGCCAGGTATGCCACCTGACCGAGACATTGAATTCATTATTGAATTATTACCAGGAACTGCACCAATAGCTAAACATCCATATAGAATGGGAGTTAATGAATTAGAAGAGCTTAAGAAACAACTAAAAGAGTTGCAAGAAAAAGGTTTCATACGCCCCAGTTCTTCCCCGTGGGGGGCACCTGTGATCTTTGTGGATAAGAAGGATGGTAGTCAATGGATGTGTGTGGATTACTGCTCACTTAATGAGGTACCATCAAGAATAAATACCCTTTACCTAGGATTGATGATTTGTTTGATCAGTTGAGAGGAGCACATGTGTTCTCCAAGATTGATCTCCGATTTGGGTATCATCAGCTTAAGATTCGGAACTCGGACATACCCAAGACAACATTCACTACACGGTATGGATTATATGAGTACACCGTTATGTCTTTTGGATTGACCAATGCACCCGCATACTTCATGTATCTGATGAATAAGGTGTTCATGGAGTTTCTGGATAAATTTGTGGTAGTATTCATAGATGACATACTAATATTCTCCAAGACTGAAGAAGAACATGCTAAACACATAAGGTTGGTCTTGCAAAAGCTTAGAGAACATAAGTTGTACGCTAAGCGGAGCAAGTGTGAGTTTTGGTTAAAGGAAGTCTCTTTTCTGGGTCATGTTGTCTCTAATGGTGGAATAGCAGTGAATCCAGGCAAAGTGCAAGATGTACTGAATTGGAAACCACCAACTACTGTAAGTGAGATTCGTAGCTTTTTGGGATTAGCTGGATATTACCGAAGGTTCATTGAAGGTTTTTCTAAGCTAGCCAAGCCCATGACAGCTCTGTTGGAAAAGAATGCTAAGTATGTATGGTCGGATAAATGCCAGGCAAACTTTGAAGAGCTAAAGAAGAGATTGACTACAGCTCCAGTATTAATCTTGCCCGATTTAAGCAAGAACTTCTCTATATATTGTGATGCATCCCATTTGGGTCTTGGATGTGTGCTTATGCAAGAAGGAAGAGTGGTTGCATATGCATCTAGACAACTAAGGAAGCATGAGTTGAATTATCCTACTCATGACTTGGAATTGGCAGCTATGGTTCATGCTTTAAAGATCTGGAGACATTATCTGATTGGACATAAGAGTGATATCTATACTAATCATAAGAGTTTGAAGTATATCTTTACCCAATCAGATCAGAATCTAAGACAATGTCGTTGGTTGGAATTGATCAAAGACTATGATTTGGAAGTGCATTATCACCCGGGAAAGGCAAACGTCATAGCTGATGCACTTAGCAGAAAGAGCTATGCTAATGGACTTCAGATAACATCTATGTCAGTAGAGTTGTGTGCTGAAATGGAGTATCTCAACTTGAGCCTGGTCACTAATGCAATGGAATTGATGATAGAGCCTACATTGGAGCAGGAGATACGCAAAGGTCAATTGGAGGATGAAAAACTTAAGGAGATAGCAGAGAATGTAGTGCTTGGAAAGGCACCCGGATTCAGAATGGATGAGAAGGGAACTCTTTGGTTCGGGAAAAGGATATGTGTACCAGAAGTGAAAGCTATCCGAGATGCAATTCTGAAAGAGGCCCATGAGTCTGCTTATTCTATACTTCCCAGAAGTACCAAGATGTACTTGGATCTCAAGGAGAAGTATTGGTGGTATGGTTTGAAGAGAGATGTGGCAGAATATGTGGCTTTGTGTGACACTTGTCAAAGAGTGAAAGCTGAGCATCAAAGACCTACAGGGTTACTACAACCAATGAAGATTCCTGAATGGAAATGGGAAGAAGTTGGTATGGATTTTATTGTAGGATTACCCCGCACTCAAAGAGGTTATGATTCAATATGGGTAATAGTGGATCGACTCACCAAGGTTGCTCACTTTTTACCAGTCAAGGCTACCTATAATGGTGCAAGATTAGCAGAGTTGTACATGGAAAGAATAGTGTGCTTACATGGTGTTCCCAAGAAAATTGTGTCAAATAGAGGCACCCAATTTACATCGCAATTCTGGCATAAAGTACATAGATCTTTGGGAACAAAGTTGAATTTCAGTTCTACGTACCACCCGCAAACCGATGGACAGACTGAAAGGATCAACTAGATTTTGGAAGATATGTTGAGAGCTTGTGCACTTCAGTATGGTGATAGTTGGGATAAGAGTCTGTCTTACGCAGAGTTCTCGTACAACAACAGTTATCAGAAGAGCATCAAGATGGCACCTTTTGAGGCGTTGTATGGACGTAAGTGTAGAACACCTTTGTTCTGGAATTAGACTAGAGAAACTCAAGTGTTTGGTCCCGATGTCCTTAGCAACACGGAAGAACAAGTGAGAATGATTAGAGACAATTTGAGAATAGCTCAGTCCCGACAGAAGAGTTATGCTGATACCCGCAGAAGAGAGCTAACTTTCGAGATTGGTGATTATGTGTACTTGAAAGTGTCACCAATGAGGAGTGTGAGAAGATTCAATATGAAGGGAAAGTTAGCACCAAGGTATATAGGACCTTTTAAGATCCTAGAGAGACATGGAGAAGTAGCTTATCAGTTGGAACTGCCTGAGAGCTTGTTCGGTGTGCACGACGTGTTCCATGTTTCCCAGTTGAAAAAGTGTCTGAGGGTACCAGAAGAACAAATTCCTTTGGAAGAACTTGTTGTCAAGGAAGATCTTACTTATGAAGAGTATCCGATAAAGATCTTGGAAACTGCCGAAAGAGTTATGAGAAGTTGAATCATAAAGATGTGCAAGGTGCAGTGGAATCAGTATACAGAGGATGAAGCTACTTGGGAAAGAGAAGAGGATCTGAGAAAGACTTATCCCCAACTATTTGTGTAAGCAATCACCCGAATCTCGAGGACGAGATTCATCTTAAGGGGGGTAGAATTGTAACACCCAAAATTTTTCATTCTTTTAAAATAAGTAAATTTGATTTAATTATGTTAATAAGTGTGCATTCAATTATAGGAAATTAATAATTTTTGGGGAATTAAAATCAATTATAAGATTAGAAACTTTGGATGCATACATGCTGCTGCAATATTTATTCATGCGATGACTGTTCTTGAATTAGAGTTCAAATGAATTCAAAAAAATTATTTGAAAATGCTTTTGGGAAAATTTGTTTGGAAAATAAAAAGGAAAAACAATTATCTCCTCCCTTTCCTCACTTTTGGCCCACATGGCCTTTTCCTTTCCCGCGGCCCGTTCGCCCTCTCTCCCCTTTCCCCGCTCGGCCCGGCACCGCTGGCCCAGCCGCGCGCTTTGCTCGGCCCAGCAAGCCCCGCCGACCCACTCGGGCGCCAATCGTTGCCGCGCGCCTGCGCCCCGCGCCCAGTCGCTGACCGCCTGGCCCCACCTATCGGCACCATCTCCCTCCTTCCGCAACCGTCGTGCCAGTCAAGCCGCAAGCCGCAACCGCTCCACTCTGCGTCGTGGGAGCATCCTCCCGAGCGCCCAGCCCCTTTAAATCAGCATCGAGCCCATCTCCGCGCACCCTGCTGCTCCCCGCTCTTGTCTTTGCGCTCGCCAAGCACCGTGAAAGCCGCAACCGCCGCAGCCGAAGGTCGCCGAAAGTCCGCCGTCTTCTCCCTCGCATGGACCGTCGCCGCCGTGCATCGCCGTCCTCCTTCTTCCCCGCGGTGAGAACCCCCTGGCATCCCTCTATCTCCCGGTACCTCTATTTTCTCGTTTTTTGGCTTCTCGAGCCTTGGCCGCGAGCCCCGCGAGCCATGGTCGCCGGCCATGGCGGCCACCGTGCTACCCGCCTTTCCCGACCGTCGAAACGGCATGGCCGCGACCCCCCTTCTTCCCCCACGCTCACCTGTGCCCTCGGATGTCCGTTTGGTGAACCCTAGCCCCTTACCACGCGCGACCGAGTCCTTCATGCCGCCGGGCATGGCGCCTGGTCGCCGATGACACTGTTCTGGCCAGCCCCCCCTTGTTCTCCCCCTCGGTTTAATCTCAACCGCCCATCACGAGATCAATGGCCACTAGTGGAAGTTACCCTTTTGCGTGTAGTTATGCTAAAGAGCCCCTCGGTTTTCAGAAAATAGAACCCGCAGTCCAAGGCATATTTCCCCGAATGCGCAATCCCGTTTGGAAAGCGTAAACTCCACGGCTTAAGTCAGAAATACGTTTTCAGTATTTACAGAAATGCCATTTGAACTGTTTCGTTTATAAAATTGTCGTTTTAGCTTTGAATTGATCCATTCAAATCACGTTAGCTTCGTAATTTCATAAGCTACATGTTGGAACTAATGTTAGTCAAGTTTGGAACTTTTTAATTTCATGATTAGATTTAATTAAATATATGGCTATACGAAAACCCGTTTAAATTATAACTTTCGCATTTTAGCTCCATTTTTCGTGAACTTCGCATTGACATGATCATAGCGAGACGTAGATTATGTTTACAAACATTTTATCTTGATTTCAATGCTGTTGGTGTACTGTTCTAATGATAGGAATGTTTGCTTTGCATGAATGCTTTGGAATGTTGTATGTTGCTGTGTTGGTCGCGTTCAGACGGTGAGGAAAATGTTGGAGACCAAGAACTCTTCGACGACCAGTAGGACCAGCACGAGTTTGTGAACCAAGGCAAGTATAGCATGGGCCTTCCTTGATGTCCTATTTCACTTTAAACAATTACTCATTTGCATGTGTCTAATTTTGATAACCATAAGGACATCCTAGTGATTGTTTATCCTGTTCCTTGTCTCCTATGGGTTAAATGCATATGGGTAGATTGCTAGTGCTCTAACTGAACTTGATATACACAATGATGAATGACTCTATGGAACAAAGTGAGTAACATGATTTATAACAACTGTTCCATAGGGCGAAAGTGCAAATGACCTTTGTTCATGTTGCTCCCAGCCCTCCATAAGGACTTATCTGTCGGCAAAAGCTGGGACTGACAGTGCAACCGGGAGAGTCATATGGCTCTGACTTTAGCTCAGTAATAGGATCTTTTCTAGCTAGTTAGAGGTTACCTTTTTGGCACAAATGGGGCTTGCCACGTTGGGTATAGGGCTGCCTCTATTCCTATGAGTATAGCCGCGATGGATATGTGCCATAGGAAAGGGGGGTTCCTACATCTGCCTACCAAGGAAACCTAGCAGCCCTAACTTGTTAGGGAAACCTATAAAATGGCTTCATAGTGTACCCTGCCCGCTCACCTTGGTAGTGACATGGGAGTAATTAACCTGGGCATATGGGGATCACGACTCGCGGTGAATGTGCACCACCTCTGTAGAGGGTAATAAACTGTTATAACAGCCGTGCTCACGGTTACGAGCGGCCCGGAAAACTCACAGAATAACTGGATACTTGATGATGATCATTTAAAGTTGTCAATGATGATATATGGTATACTTGACCCCGATATATGTTCTTATGGGAATTAAATGGGAGCTTAAGCATAACTTGATAATACTTGAGAATAAAAGCTTGACCTATTAAAAATGCTAACTGCAGTAAACCAGAGTCTATCCTTTTTGAGCTTCATAACCCCATGTTAGCTTGCTAAGTACGGAATGTACTTACACTTGTTTATTTTCTTTACTTGGATAAAAATCCTGGATGGATAACAGATGACAACGGGTATGAGGATTTCCCAGAGGATTATTAGGCTTGTGGTCAACCAGTTGACCTTCCCTGTGATGACGCCTACGAGAGTTTTATTATCTTTTTATTTTTCCGCTGTGATGTATAAGACTAAGTTTTATTATAGCTGTGATGTATGAGACACCGTGATGATACTTTTTGTAATTTGTCAGCTTGTGTGTGTGATTGATTCCTGGGCACACACGAGTTTTGTGCATTCAATTTTATCCTTAAAATTGGGTGTGACATAAACCCTATGATAAATTTTTAATTTAATGAAAAACATTGTTTTTCCTATATTCTCAGGAGCACAAAAGTGCATAAATAAATCATTTTAACCCTATTTTCAAAGGTGCAAATTTTAGGGTGTTACAACATCCTAGCCCATTAGTAGCCTATAGCAGTTGTGTTGTTGGCCCGTGTAGCCCATGTGGCACATGAGGAGTTATTGTTGGTGTGTTCAATACCATCTTGAAAGTTTAGGAGGATGAGGACCAACTTATAATCCTTGTCATTCTGAACGTAGCACCTCCCGGTTAACCCTTTTACATGAAGCGATGACAAAAGTGTAAGGGATGTATTATGCATATGCAGGCCCGTTTCACATACGCAGCTAGGCCATATAAGTAGATTTTGGACGCGGGGTGTTACAAATGGTATTCATATGTGGTGAGCTACCGAGGGCGTCATCCCTTAAGGGGGGGGTGAATGTAATAGCCTAGTCCGTCAGAAGTCTATAGTAGTTGTGTTATTGGACCATGTGGCACATGAGGAGTTGTTGTTGGTAGGTTTAGTACCACCTTGGAAGTTTAGGAGGGTGAGGGACAGCTTATAATCTTTGTCTTTCCAAATATAGCAACTCCGGGTTAACCTTTTATATGAAGAGAGGACGAAAGTGTAAGCGAGGTGCTACGTGTATGTAGGCCTGTTCCGCGTGTGGAGCTGGGCCATATAAGCAAATTTTGGATGCAGGGTGTTTCAGATGGTGTTCAGAGCATCAACCCTTGCTGCATGTGTCCATGGAGGGATGTACCAAGGGGTGGTTCTGGACGTCTATTGCGTATTGTGGTGTGCTGCCGAGGGTGTTAGTCCTTAAGGGGGTGAATGTAACACCCCAGCCCGTTAGTAGCCTGTAGTAGTTTTGTTGTTGACCCATGTGGCCCATGTGGCACATGAAAAGTTGTTGTTGGTGCGTTTAATACCACCTTGGAAGTTTAGGAAGGTGAGGGCAAGCTTATAATCCTTGTCGTTCCAAATGTAGCACCTCCGGGTTAACCCTTTTACAAGAAGCGAGGATAGGCGAGGTGCTACGAGTATGCAGGCCCGTTCCACATGAGGAGCTAGACCATATAAGTAGATTTTGTACGCGACATCAACCTTTGCTGCATTTGCCTATGGAGGGGTGTACCAAGGGGTGGTTCTGGACATCTGCTACATATTGTGGTGAGCTGCCGAGGGCGTCAGCCCTTAAGGGGGTGAATGTAACAACCCAGCCCGTTAGTAGCATGTAGTAGTTGTGTTGTTGGCCCATGTGGCACATGAGGAGTTGTTGTTGGTGTGCTTAATACCACCTTGGAAGATTAGGAGGGTGAGGGCCAGCTTATAATCCTTGTCGTTCCAAACATAGCACCTCCATGTTAACCCTTTTACACGAAGCAAGGACAAAAGTTTAAGCGAGGTGCTACGCGTATGCAGGCCCATTCCACGTGCGGAGCTGGGCCATATAAGTAGATTTTGGACGCGGGGTGTTACAGAAAATTAGTGTTTGTCACGTTTAGTTTAGTTTTAGTTTTTACATATGTAAGAAAAATTACATATAATGAAATGCATTATCCAAGAATGCATCTTTGAAGCTATTACCATCCCATAAGTGATGTGCACACGTGCCTGTAAGATATGTATGTCTTATGTGTGCACACGTGCCGTCGTCCTAAGCATGCATCTTTCATGCTCAAGCACGTGATATGGGGAAAACAACGTGTGAAGTTTACGGAGCAGACAAATAGCCTTAACAAAGCTATTTAAATCATAGTTTAATTAAGCAACAAATTCAAATAGCATGATAAAAGATACATCAATTGGTTCATAAAAATATAAATATACTTAAAAATGCAAATGCAAATGATGCAATGCAATGTATGACTTCACTTCTACTCATATGTCCCAAAGAAAAGGAGTGAGGACTACAACCACATTGCTAATTTCAACGGGCATTGCTGAACCGGTACTTACCGCACCAATTCGGCTACGGTTTCTTCAAATGCATACCGACGGGAAGAGTGCAAATGCAAATGTTATAATTTATGCACTTTATATACTTCATAATTCAATAGTAGTACTACAAGATATCAAAACATATACTTCAAAGTAAAGCAAATAACTTTAAATTTCAGATTATATGGTTAGTGTGAGATAATGAAAATTTAGTGGAGGTAATTCAAACAACAAAGCTAAAGCATGTGGACCACAATGCCACGTTTACTTGTTCTCACCGAAGCTCAAGTGTGAGAGCTAAGCACCATCAGAAGGTGCCCCACCTGATCACAAGAAAATCTCAGAATCAACACCATTATACAAACAAAACAAATAACATATTACACACTAGAGCGTCCTAAACCCACAGTTCAAGCATCTATCGTTTTGCTACAGTTGTGACAATAACACTATCCATTATCTTTTTTATAGACATTTAACCATGCATTCAACTATTCTCAAAATCTACGAGATGATAGGAAACTCCATTATATACAACTTTGGTATAATAAGATTTGGTATTAGAGATCTTCAAGATAGCATAATCATCCTCTTAACTTAACTAAACTTTTCTGATGATCAAAACAGGACAGCAAGTTTATAAAATTCATACCTGGAGATATACTCATCCAAAAAATGTATGCAATAACAATCTGGAAATCCTGAGAAAAACTTTACAACTTTTCTTTAGGTTAAAAGTTCAAATTCTTATATTACGATAGCCAAAAACTGATTAGATCTAGAACTGTACAGATTCTTGTTACAGCAAAACAATGTTCTTAAAACAATCGTATCTCCAAAGAAAGGTATTCAAGTGCTCTACAACTTTGTCCACAGTGACAAAATTTATTAAGATCATTATGATACCCTAAAATGATGTTGAATAAAAACTGCATAGTGTGACAGAAATACAGAACGTGGAAGTGATTAATTTTGAGAATTTCAGGAATTACTCCAACTAAACCCCTTCCAATTAGATGATTCGATCCATGAAACTTGATACAAAGTAGAGGATTAGGATTTGGCATCTCACCCAGGGCAACCACTGTGAGCACGATGACAAACCCCCAACGATCCACTCCTTCCTTTTCTCCTCGTCACGGCGATCTATGTCGCTATGACCGTCGCAACATTCCGATCTATGATGAACGTGGTATATCCATCATGGACAACAAGAGAACGAGAAGTTGGTGCCAAAACTAGGAGAGAAGATGATGCCTAACCAAAAAATCGAGAAAGAACGACACCGCAGATGACAATGGCGGTGGACGATGGAGGTGGCAGATGATGGCAGCAAACCCTAAACCCTCTCTTCTTCCCCTCCTATACTCTTGTTTCTTTTCTCTACCCAGGAAAAAGAGAGGCGGCGGTGTATGGTGTTCATCCGAAAAAAAGACGGAAGAAGGAGAGTCCGTACGTACTTCCTATTGTAGCTGATTAGGAATTTTTGTACATTTATAAGTCTTAAAACAAGTGTAACTCGAAATAACGTGTATGAGTAGTCAAATAGAAAGCATTAAATAAGATCTACACAATGGTGGTCTCCACTATCAAGCAACGAATCAAAAAGTCAAATTTTGGTCTCTCTTAAAAGTCGGTCAAGCTTCGCTTAAAAAAATTAAACCATATAAAAAAACCTTATTTGCCATGGATTCTGGGGTACTACAATAAGGCTTGAGAAATAATAAAAATCACATAAATTAATTTTTTCTCCCTTAGCACAACATTAGGAAAAGTTGTGGAAGATATTCTCTATATTTACTCAAGATATATCCCTAATTGAAGTGGGCTTGTATTTACTATTTCTGGCCAACGCTAATTAGTAGAGGCATGTCCACCAAGTGGTTGTTGTTCTGGTTTATTCTAGCAAATGGTGATTGAATTAGTTCAATGAAGCTTGTGTTGGACACTTAAATATCCCTTATGTTTGTCATTCTGGCAAATGCTGATTGATGAATATTTGACCATAAAAGACTATACTGGAAAAACCTAAGCAAAACAAAATCATAGTCTAGCTAAAGACAAGAAATTAGATTCTTAGTAAGTGAGCTATCCTTAGGACATCCTGATGACTCCAAGGGATTTGGTTTCTACTATTCTAACTATTTCACTGAGTTGTTAAGATATGATACACTATGCCACTAAAGGACAAAAAATACATGTGGAAGCTAGTGGGAGTTCACAAAGAAGGGAGATTAGATCTTGAAGATATATATACAAACTTAGTTTTTTTCCATAGATTAAGTAAACTTGAATATCTTAATTTATGCCAGTTATTAGTATACTTCCATTCCAATTACTACAATTTCGATGAGAAATTTTCAGGAGACAATTAGTAACACAACAGGTAAAGGGCACATCTATTAGTTAATGTTTTGGCATATAGAAAGAGCCTCGATTGTTATTAAACTAGCTAGTTATGATATATAATGAACCTATAAGAGGATCACATCAGGAGAGGTCTTGTTATTCTAAACTTAATATACTAAGCCATTGAGACTAAGCCTATAAGTACAAGTAAACCATGGGTATTAGTTAAAGTTCCTAATGAAGTAAAAAAAGTAGACTATACACGGGTCTAAGTTCTAAGCCTGACTAAAAAGGGAGTTTTGAAAGACTAAAACTAAGCTTATATATAGCTCACTATGGTTTACAGTTTCATTCGATGGGTAGTTATGTCTATTCTAAAGTAACAAGGTGGAAAAGTTTGTTGTATTAGTACTACATCTGGTGAAAGTTTGTTAGCACGTAGCAACAAGAATATGTTATATAAGAGTTTTTTTATTACTCGGTTTTAATTAGAAAAATCTTGGTGGAGCCTCCAATGTTCTAGGCATTAAGATGCATGAAGCTATAGGACCAAATGAGTATTTGGATTTTCGCAAAAGACATGTTAAGTAAATACTCAAGTTATAGATTATGATGAAGTTCTATCTGCATGATGTTGTAAGTTTGTTTTATCCCAATAATGTAGTAAGAATAAATTAGAATTAGTTGACGAAGATGATCTCATGTATGATGCTTCAGTTGTTAGGATTTTTATGAATTCTATGTTTATACTAGTCTAGACTTAGCATTTACAAATCACGATACTTGGCAAAATATCAATTTAATCCATAATAGGTCCACTAAAAGGTGCTTAAGAGCTAGTTTTGAGATATTGACGAGGCAGCAAAAGCATCATCATGTCACTTATAAGAATCATGAATTATTGGATTCCCAGTTTTCTTAAGAATATATAAGAAAGTGCAATAACATTAGATTTACTCTTGCAGAAAAGCACAATTTTATTAAAAGCTTTAAACAAAACTTAGTATTACGATGAACTAAATTAGTGGCATATTTAAGAGAGAACACAGCATGCCATGTGGCTTATGAAATATTGTCCCGAAACCAAATATTAACATAGTGCTGTAATTAAGTTGCAGCATCATTTTGAGTAACATCACATTAACTAGTGGTGCCAAGCACATTGATTAAATATTATGTTGTGAAAGAAACAACCCAAGGATCAATTCATTAAGCTTGAGAAAATAAATACTAAACTAATGCTAGTGGCAGTGAAAATGGATTAGACCCGGCGGTGATGAACTCTACGTAGTAGTGTTGGTCAGGTATTTATATAGGCGCCAAATAATTTTAGTCGGTTACCAATTAACTCTAGCCATTAACCAGCTAATAAATAGTTATAGCTCATGCAAACAGATACTGACAAATGGGGTGTAATATATAAGATATGACAGTAGCACGTGATACAAACGAACAAACATCAATCACAAGCACACCAACACAGGGTACACAACAATGATACAAGAACAGATAGCCAAATTCCAGCTAGTCACTCTCGCCTCCATTGCATGGCCGTGGCGCCTCACTCACGCAGACTAGCGTACGTCAGGTAGCTGTAGTAGTCTCTGGCCTTGCTCTCCCCCGACGCCGCTGCATTCGTGGTAGCTGCGGCAGGGCATGACACCTGAGTGAATGCCTCCGGGCACGTCTTTGGCTGGCTCTGGAACGCCAGGCACTCCGCCGGTCGCTTCTGGTTGGCAAAGCCCGGAATGCAGTTGTTCTTCACGTCCAGTAGGCCGCCTTTGATTAGCGCTGAGCACGCCGGCCCGACTGAGGTGAAGTAGTTGCCACGCAGCGTGAGGTTGCCCAGGCGGCCAGCCGGCCCAGCGAGCTTGCAGAGAGCTTCTGGAACATGTCCGTAAAGGCGGTTCCCAACCAGGTTGAGCTGCTCAACTCTGGTAAGGCAGGAAAATGATGTAGGGATTGGGCCCGTGAGCTGGTTCTTACCGGCGTCGATCACGGCTGCCTTGTTCAGCATGCCGAGCTCGTGGGGGAGGCAGCCGGAGAGCTGGTTGTTCAGGAGTACAATCTCGAGGAGGGAGCCGTGCAGGTGCCCGACTGATGCTGGGATTGGCCCGCTGAGATTGTTGTTGGCGAGGCCGAGGTAACTCAAGTTGGAGAAGCCGAAGTCCTGGGGAAGAGGCCCAGAGATGTCTTCACTGTTATGGATGAGCGCCCTAGCGTTTGTCGCACCGACGGTAGCTACTAGGGATACGCTGTTGCCTCGTTTGGGCTCGGCACCCACACATAGCTCTAGTATGTTCTTGGGACCAACGCATATTCTCGCGAAATCTAGAGATTGTGATGAAGCAAGCAGTGGCAGCGACAGAGTAGAAACTGCTACTATTGCAGCAGTGTAAGATAGAAGGATTAAGATGTTTTGGGTGGAATGACACTTGGGGTGGTTGGCCATGTCTTTCTCTGGTTGTTCGGAAATGACTCAACGCGGCTGGTCGAACATATAGATGATGATATGGTGTATATATACTTAGCATGTGCCCTTTCTCCGCAGTGTCAGTACGTGTGTATATATACACATACACAAACACTGTTATATGATTGTACTATTCACAACCTAAACGTACTACGAAAAGGGAATATCGTCTACTGCAGAGGAAATTTATTTGATGGGCATTCATGAAACATATAGGGAAATTCATCCACCATCCATTTTAGTTTTACTAGCAAACATATACGTCCATTCCAACGTAGCGTTTAGCATGTTCTATAGTTACCTAGATGGCTCACGGCTTAGATATTCAATTAGCAACCACATCATGTTTTTCAATTTGTCTAGGAATCCAATTTTGTACCATGTCAGAACGCATGCTAGCTGCTCTAACTCATCATATAGGTATAAAAGGTTTAGAGGTTTATCTAAAGAATGTGTGTGTTCCGGTTCATTTTGGGTCAAGCTTAGCACCATACGTGAACACTTGTGCTGGCGTAGAAGTGTTGTCAACCATGGAAACACTTTGTATTCTAATTCATCTGAGAATCGGACTCCACGTGCTTGGATACGCTACTCTAACATGTATGGGCATGAGAGAGATTATGTCCGTCGGATCCCGTTAAATGTTATTAAGCAATGCAGGATGAAGAAGCCTTTTGCTCTTCAATATTATTAGGAATAGATGTGTCATAGTGTCCAGTACTCCAATGCTCACACTTGACCAGGATCACCGTTCTTTGCAACAAAAGGCTGGTCCAAGAGCTGACTATACCATGATTGTAGTTGAGGTTTATCAAACCACGTTGTGACCAGCTTAGCAGATTCGAGGGTGTAACACCTCTGATGTTACGAGCTTGTTTAGCACCGAGATTTAGACCTAAGAGGATTTATCAAAATGATTTTCTCGAATTTTAAAATTTATATTTGAAAGTGTCATTTTGGCGAATTATATTGAACGGGTTAATTAGTTCCTAGATGTTTTGTTTCTATGAGTTAGTATGACGTATGGACTAGTGTATGAAATGCGTATTGGTTGGACTTAAATAGATTTAGGCATATTAAAAATTACGGCAAAAGCACTAAAGGTTGTTAGTTCTAGCTAAGTTATTATTTTCTCTAAGTCGGAAACGATAGTAGACAATGTCATTTTGGCATTCGATTTCCAACCAAAAATGGTTAAGCACTACATCTATGTTTTCGCGCGATCGGTTGCAGTTAGGTGTATACTAGATGTGGTGTAGGTCGTGGTTACGTTAGAGTTACGATGTTCATACAAAAAATTGGCCGAACTTCGCTAGAACGCAGTGAACCGTGTCGTTGGCGCTCTGTTCGTAAACCGACACCTGTAGCGAGCGATCCCAGCCACTCACCTCAACTACCTTGCCTGCTCTGCTTGGTGCCACTGCTGCACTGAACGAGCGTTGTAGGCGCCATGTGGGAATGCTCCCTCGCTCCCGCGTTTTAATGGATGATTTGCTGAGCTGGCTGCCTATAGTGTGGCGACGGTGTTGCGTCCCCCTGCTCTGAATCAGTCATTTGATTTATTGCGTCGCGTCACGTTGCTCCTGTCGGCCACGTTATGCCAGGCCACCTGCCCCTTCCTCACGCCGCGTTTATGAGGTTGGTGACGAACCCCACGGTTCCTCGCTCTCTCGCGCGCGCCTGCTTTTCCTTGCCTCTGAGCTGCTGCTGCTGCCGTGTACTGCTTTATCGCCCTTTCTTTTTTTTGCAGCCGAGGAGAGGCACCCCAGTTCCTGCTCACCCTCCCCGCTGGCCCTCTGTTTCTCTGCTTGCCTCCGTCGCATAGCCTGCTGCATCACGACATCGCGCTGCGGTGTGCGCGTGACCGCACGCGGGCACGCTTTAATACCCTGCCGCAGCTCATGCCGTGCTGTGCCTACCTTGCTTGTCTCTATTGCTTATCTTGTCTGCCTCTGCTTGCGTTGTCGTGCCAGCACGCCATGTCTGCACCCGTCGTCACCCGGCCCTACGTGTTCCTATGCCGGCCACTGTGGCGAGGACACCCAGGTGGGCCATGCCGTGCCGGTGCCGGTGCTGTGCCGACTCTTCCGCAGTCGTGTTGCGTCAAGATAAGGCCAAGCCGAGCCAGACCGGCCTCTCACTCCCTCCCTTTTCCTCTGCCGCCTGGATCGACGCCGCCGCTTTTCTCTCTCACCGAGGCTAGCGCGTGGCTCTGCCTCACCTCCTCCCCTTCACGTGCGCGTGCGTGCCCCTCAGTCACACTGAACCGCCGTCCTTCCGCGCTCTTCCACCCCGCGCTCTGCAGCAGCTGTAGTGCCCCGTCGGTGAGCTGCCCCTTCAGTTGATGCATTGCCTCCTATGCGCCCGAGCCGCGTTGCCGCGCTGGACCACCCACGCCTGTGGGCCATCCGCTGCCTATGCGCCTAGGCCACCCGCGCGCCGTTGGGCCGAGGTCGTTGCCGTCGGCCTTTTTGATTTCTAGAGCAATTCCTAATTTAGCTTATAAGGTAAATTTGTAAATTCAAATTAAAATTGTGTAGTTGTTCAAAAATTATGAAACCAATTTTGTTAAGTTCCTAAAATCATAATCTATCTATTAGCATAATTGGTTCACCTAGTTTTAAAATGTTTTCAGGGTTGCTCTAATTATTTTAACGTGCTTAATAGTGTTAAAATGTGAACTTGTAGGAATTTCCGTGATAAATCGATGATAGTATTAACTCTAAAAACTTTACAGTAAATTACTAATAGTATTAGCGGATCACTGTAATTTTTGTAGCTCCAGAATAACTAGTTTGCTAAATAGATAACGGTGCCCTATTTCAAATAAAGATTAAATCGATAGAGCGGAATGACGGAACACCTTGGGATTGTATAACTAAACATTTGTTGAGAAATAATGCCTTATTCGACAACATGGATATGTAGCCTAAGTATGGTCGTCGTTAGAACTAGCTCATTAACTTGAGAGGCGTAAATCGTATTTTACGAGTCACGGTTGCAGTTGATTAATTACGTCTTTGCATTGCATCGCATTGCATATCATAATAGGGATGTCGGTGAATCGCGGAGTCATCAGGAGTTGCTGGAGAAATGGTGCTTTTGGAGATCGTGTCGCCTTGATGGAAAGCTAACTTCTGATTAAATCTTACCCAGGCAAGCCCCGGTGCATAACCCCTACTTTTCTGCACTTTAAATTATATTTGTGCATTAAGTTTTAAGGAGTTGAATGAAACCCACTTGCATATATATATATATATATATAGGGTAAGGCTATTCTGCAGCTGGCCACAGAATAACTTATTCTATGGCCACCTTGATTTACGATAATGTTTGTACCAATTTACGATAATGACAATACACATTTACGATACATGGGTTACTATAATTCAAGATGATACTTACCATAATGCTATAGTAAACCACTTATGAGGGAGTTACCATAATCTCATAAATTAGTATAGTAATTATCGTAACTCAAAGTGGCCACAGAATAACTTATTCTACGACCAGCTATAGAACAGTACTTATATATATATCCTTATCCTATGAGTCTTACTAGTATGACAGGATCGTGTAGATTGCTAGGCTACAGGACTCCGGTAGAAGTCGAGTGATTGCCTGTCACTCGCGAGAGATAGAAAATATATTATTGTATTATTATCACTTGGAAAATATAAATGGTGGAAAGGAAAAATGGTGACCAGGCAGGGATATAGTTTGGGTATTGGTGGGTGTAAGAGGTTGTATCCTGCGGCCAACGGGACATGGCTTGGTTACACTGTTTTCCCTGTATGTGTTGGTTAAGGACTGGTCGTTGCATTATACTCCAGGAAAGTCACAGACTTATTATCCTGAACAAATACTTGGGTATGGGCGCTTAAAAGACTTGTTACTCTCTTGTTATGGGTTCCGGCTCTTTCTGGACCAACTGTCAGGGTGGTTTTTAGGTATTGGAGGTCCTTGCACCGCACTGAGTCTGGGATTTATGGGCGGGGGCTTGGAGTCCTAGTTTGGACGGGGACCTGGACCCCATAACAGGAGGGTAGTGGGTTGATCCTGCTTGTGCCTAGGGTACAAGCGCGGCGTGTGTTTTTGGGGTACCCAGCTGGGGGCATTGATTCGTGAATCACCGGACGATCCGATACGGCTTGTCTACAGTCTAGCACCGTAGTAAGAACTGAAAGATGAAAGATGGAAAAAGGAAATCTAATTGCTTACCACCTGTTTCAAAGTAGAATTGGTGCTTAGATAGAATGGTTGGTTAATGAACTAATGCGACTGCTAATAAAAATCGAATATAAGGACACACGCTTAGTAATGCTTCCTACAGATGCAATAAACCCACAAGTCAGATAGCCTTGCATATTTTTAGAGTCTTTTCTTTTCTCCTATCGAGTAAGTCTTGTTGAGTACAATTGAGTACTCATGGTTTTATTTCTCCCTATTGCAGGTGACAGGCGGATGCTAGAGCTGACTCTTGTGTGTGGATACCTCCTGGTGGGCTCAGCGAAGATTCCTTTACGCTGCGATTATAGTTTTTATTTATAACTCTCACTAAATGTTTTCATAAATAGAAGTTTTATAATCTGTTGTCATAGCTTATATAACAATGCTTCATCATGCCATGAATAGCTATTTATTTCCGTTGTAATCCTGATCTCATGTTTATATTCCGCTGTTAATTTAAATTGTTGTAACACCCTAAAATTTGCCACTTTTGAAAATAGAGTTAAAATGATTTATTTGTGAATGTTTGTGCACATGAAAACATAGGAAAATAAAAATTTTCATTAATTTAAAATTTATCATAAGGTAGAAACGTATTTGTTGCATTCATGTCGGTCGCATCTCGTGTTTCTATGTGCAAAATATGTGTTTTTTAGGTTTAGTAGACGGATATCTATCTCTAGGAATTTTCCAGCTTCTTTCTGAAATTTAATTCCTACCGTTTTCACCTTAATATTTATGTTCCAAGTTCTCAACAATCTTTTTATGAGCTCTAAATACTTTATTTGGGTTCATCATGTTCCAAAGTGTCTCTGAGAATTTTCTCCAAATTTTTGGAGGTCTCGGAGTATTTTTCGTGGCTTAAATATCAATTCTGGACTTTTCTAGAATTATTTTATCCATGAAATTAATTAATTCCGAAAATAATAAATCTTTCATTTTTCCCAATGCTCAAAGCCCATGTGCAATAATCCTAGTAAATCTCAAAGGCCTATGTATTTATTTATTAATGGGCTTTAATGTTTATTTAGGCCCATTAGTGCAGGTGGATGGTGCAACGTCAATTATTACCATATCGCTAGTTGACGTGGATGTGGGGAGTTTTTCTTTCTATATATATCAACCAACCCATTGGGTAAAGCACACCAAAGTTACCATAAGGGGAGTCCCTAGTTTGGAAAATCCCTCATGTAGTAAATTATATTTTTGTCCTCTTTCTCTCGCCGTCGCCGTCGCCGTCGTCGTTGCCGCCGCACTGTCCGTGCCACCGATGAGCCGTCCGCTGTGCCAAGCTCCGCGCCGCCGCAATCCTTCGTAGTAAGTTCGCCATCTCCTCCTCTGTCCTCCCGTATCTTCTCCATCGAAAATCGTGCACCGTTAGGTCGTTTTTGAGTTTGCTCTTCTCCGTCACCGGTGAGACCCTCTGCATGTTCCTCTCTCCTGATCTCTTTTATGTCTTTGAAGCATCGTCAGACGTAGATTTTTATTTGCCAACCACCCCGTCCCTGTGCCTACACTAGCACGCGCGGCTTCTCTTGTTGGAGACGATCAGCATGCCGAGGAAACCTACAGAGTACGTCAACGTTGCTTGCTGCTGCGTCTAGATTTCCAAGCCATCTATCACCCGCATGCAAAAGTCAGAACCATCATCGTGTGCAGGTGCAGCATGCAAGCATAGTCTTGCCGGGCTTGGAGTGCAGAACCTATACGTCCATGATTAACAAGCCATCTGCAGCTGTAGTCTCTTGCAATATACGGAGTATCAAATATATGCCTGATATCATACTTACCTCACCCTTGCACAGGAATCCATCTTTCTCTGTTCACTTCTAGATTTTAGAATCGGGACAATACACATAAGCCCTTACCTGCATGAACTGCTCATTGAGTCTAAGCATCCTTTCCACAGTAGATCTCTAAACTTTCAATCCTCTGTTTAAGTCGTTTCTTTTTGCGTTAGTCTTAATTTTACACGTGTTAGTTACGATGTTTACCATGTAACATGTTTGTGAATTTTATAAAAGTTAATATGATTAATGTTTATGCAAGTAGCTTCTAATTAAAATTAATATAGGTTCTATGCATCATTCTTTTACAAATAAATGTTGATTTGATTAATACCAACTTCACTATGTTTCATTAAATAAATATAACGTGCTTAGTTTCAACCCGATTATATAAACTCGAATAGACGCTCTCACAAGTTTATTTCTTTTGCAAAGTAAAGTTTAAATGACTTAAATGATATGAGACATATTCGCAAATAAAAGATGATTAGAAACTCGGCTCTTCAATTAAAATGTAAATTGACTAAATTAATATCCTTCACATAGTTTGTACTTAAAATAAAACAAGCATGTAGCCTTTACTCTTGTGATGCAAATCTCCCGGTAGTTGTATCTTTTTAACCATAGTTCTGGTTAGCGTGCCTTTCACGTCTGTGTGCCCATAGCGATGCGTAGAATCGTGTTTTAAACTCTTTTACTTATTTTTCTATGATTGGTGTACTATTCTGATTTAGTTCTCTTGTTTGCTTCATGTATGATTGTATGGATGCTTGTGTGGTGCTTTATGATTTCGTCCAGTCGGTGAGATATACGTGGTGATCAAGAAGAAGAAGAAGAAGAACGTTGAAGATTAAAGCTTACCGAAGGATCGGTGTTTTAAGGCAAGTATAGCATGGGATCTTTCTTGTTGTCCTATATACCTTTAATCATTTAAGTCATACTGCACGTGTCTACCTTGGCAACCATAGTAATTTTTCCTAGCTATTTGATATCCTGGATTCCTTGATACCTTTGGGGTATTGCATTGGGTAGTTTTGCTAGTGCTCAACTAAAGCCATGATCTTGTAACTTGACTAATGGTATATGCAATAAACATTAAAAGATGCTTTTTTAGCAACATGGAACCAGGGGGCTAGAGCATTGGGCTATTTTTATGGTGCTCTAGATTCCTCTCCCTAAGGACTTATCTGTAAGTGATCATCCAGAACTTACAGTACAGCTGTGAGGGCTACATGGCTCTGGCTTTAGCTCAGTATGAGGACCTTTTCTAGCTTGTTAGTGGTTACCTTTATTGGCGTAAGAATGGCTTGCCGAATCGGGTATAGTGCGGCCTCTGTCCTCATGTGTATAGGCTGCGTGTCAATGTGCCATCGGAAAGGGGGCTCTACATCTGTTTGCCGAGTGAATCTAATGGCCCTAACTTGTTAGACGAACCTTTGAAAGGCTTCATAGTGAACCCTGCCGATCTTCCTTGGTAGTGGGTCAAGAGGCTGATCACCTCGGGCGAAAGGGTAAATCACGACTCACAGTGAAAGTGTACAACCTCTGCAGAGTGTAAAACTGGTATATCAGCCGTGCTCATGGTCACGAGCGGCCTTGGAACATTTACGGAATAGATGAGGAACACAGATGATACTGATGATGAAGATGCTCATTAATGATTACTGTTTATGCTATTCATTTTTCATGTTTACCCGATCATGTGTTTATGGGCTTAAGATAAACTTGTTGCTACTCCTATGCTAAAATCATGACTCATTAAAAGCTAATCGCAGTGAACTAGTGTCAGCCTTTTGAGCCTCATGAACTCCATGTTATATTTGCTGAGTATGACATGTACTTACGCTTGCTTTATTTTCAATTATTTGGATAAAAATCCTGGATGGGTACCAGATTAATAGAGTTTGGAGGAAATAGGCTTGTGATCAACCAGTCAATTGTTCCTGTGGATTTGGAGTCTTTGCCTGAAGATTGGAGTTGTCTTTCCGCGGTCTATACTCTGAGGTTATATTTTTTATACTAATACGTTATGTATTTAAGCATTGTCTATTGATATTACCCTTATTTGTAGCTATATGTGAGATTTGACTTCTTAGGCTCACATATGGTGTGTATCTAGTTTTGTTCTTAAAACCAGGTGCGACATATGTGACATCCGGCCTAGTTTAGAATTTGGCCCATAGTGGCCCATATGCAAGTTAATGATATATTATGGAGAGTTTAGTCCCACCTTGGTTGTTAAAGGTGGGATAGACCAACATATAAGGCTTCTAGAGTTCATCCCACTATCCCCGGGTTAATCCTTTTACGCGAAGCGAGGACGAAAGCATAAGTGGGATGGTGGTAGGTGTGGTTCGCTCAGCGTGCAGAGTGGATCTGAGCTGTTTGGACTCTAGGGCATTACAAATGGTATCAGAGCCGACCTTCGCGGCCATGGGCGCGCGCGGGTCAGGTGTGTGGACATGGGGTTCATTGCATGTGTAGGCCCTGCGGGGTACACGGCATGGCACATGTGTCGGCACTGGACGTATGGTCGTGTGTGCTAAGAGGGAACATTTTTGGTCATCGTTTGCCCGGTTGTGGGTGTGTTGGGCCAACGAGGACGTCGGTTTCTTTGAGGGGGTGTATGTGACATCCGGCCCAGTTTAGAATTTGGCCCATAGTGGCCCATATGCAAGTTAATGATATATTGTGGAGAGTTTAGTCCCACCTTGGTTGTTAAAGGTGGGATAGACCAACATATAAGGCTTCTAGAGTTCATCCCACTATCCCCGAGTTAATCCTTTTACGTGAAGCGAGGACGAAAGCGTAAGTGGGATGGTGGTAGGTGTGGTTCACTCAGCGTGCAGAGTGGATCTGAGCCGTTTGGACTCTGGGGCGTTACAATTGTTCATAACTCTGATAACATGTTAGTATTCTGCTATTATAAATAATAAATATTATACTCTGATGTTACATGGAAAGTGATGTAAGAAATGGTTTAAGAATGTTGTAAGCTTTATTCTCTCATTTGTGATCCTGATGGAAAAATGTGGATTTTTAGGTTCCCCTTGGGGTGTGCTCAACAGAACCGTATAATTTGGTGTCCTCCCTCGGGTACTTAGTGTATAATGGAAGACGAGTACTCCTGGGAGGCATTAGATTAGGCGGTTCTGCCACAGAGGGGTTCCTTGGATTTACCAGGGATCTTACCTTCTTCGAAGGATGGGATAACAGCTGCTAATTGAGCTAATTGTATTTCGAATATTTCATTAAAGCTCAATTCATTCTTAATAGTGGAAGCAAAGCTATCCGTTTTAGTATTCAAATTTTCTAAGGTCTTGTCGTTAGCAAGCAACTTTTTATTGATATTTTCATTGATTCTGTCTTGACCTAACACAAGATCTCTTAATGAAGGTTGATTATTGTTGAAATTGTTACCTCCATTACCTTGGTAAAAGGGGCGTGAATTCCATACTTGTTGTTGGGATCGGTACCCATTGTTGTTGATGAAGTTTACATCTTTCTTTGTTTCGGGGCAATTATTACCCGAATGCTCGTCTTCACCACACACCTCGCACCATGGATCTGCTGCGATGGCTTGTGCGGTGGCATAGTATTGGATCGCTTTATGGTCCTTCTTGAAATTGGATATTTCTTCTATCTTTTTCATCAAGAGGTCCATTTTGGAAGAGATGATGTCCACCTTATTGATGGTGTACATCTCTCGCTTCTTGGGATGGAGAAGTTCATCGTTCCACCCTTCATTCAAAACCATCTTCCCAGCGAGTTCCATGGATTCCCTCACGTTGAGTGAGAAGAAAGCTCCTCCAGCGACAGCATCAAGGTGACTACGGGCGGTATTGCTTAGCCCATGGCAGAAACCTTGGATCAAGAGCCAGTCCCTAATGCCATGGTGAGGGCATGCTCGGATGTACTGTTGGAGGCGTTCCCATGCTTCGGGAATTGACTCGTCTGCTTGTTGTTGGCAGCTAGAAATCTTTCCATGAAGGGCATTAGTCTTGCCCATCCGGAAGAACTTCTTGAAGAAGGCATTGGCACAACTATCCCAGGTAGTGATAACTTCATGGTTGGCGTAGAACCATTGCTTTGCATTCCAATGCAATGAAAATAGGAAGAGGCAAAGGGGGATGGCATCAGAAGTGACTCCTTTGATAGTGAAGGTGCCACACACCTCCATAAAATGTTGAAGGTGTGCATTCGCATCCACGTGAGGCTTTCCATAGAATAGCTTGGCTTGTACCATATTGATAAGCTTGGGCTTGACTTAAACTGGGCATTCCCCAAGTTGACTTGAGGTCCCGTGGCCACATTAGCGGCCGACGGAGTCATAGCCTCCTTAGGTAGTGGTGCAAGTACTCCTTCCTTGAATGAATTTGTTTCCAAAAGGAATTTTTGAGGGAGTACGAGACAATGTCTAGCACACCTAAAAGCTTTTTAGGATTTTCAACATAGTTGCTCGGTAATTGAAAACCACTCATGCAAAGCCTTGCTTCATAATGAAGAGAAACAATGGCAGGGTAAGCCCCTACAGCTAATCATAGCTAATTTTATGGTAACTTAAGATTCAGATTTATTAAAATTCCTAAGCTTATGCTTTCCCCAGCAATAACACCAGAAATGATTGTTGGTACTTCTTATCCTCAAGTAGAGATTTCTAGAAGCGCACAGAATATTGTTGTCGCACTTCACCAAGGAGTATTCCAAGGTATCGTTATTTATTTGATCCCAAGGGAAAGTGGTAGCTAGGAATAATAATAAATAAGAGATGTTTAGTTGTACCTCAACTTAGTTATCAAATGTGTAGTGGGGGTAAATAAATAATGATAGGAAGGATTGATGAACCAAGCTTAGACTCTGAGATAAAGATAACTAGACAGATACAGCTAGATGGGAGGACAATGAGAGAGTAAAGGTTCCCATGATCTAACTCTACTTCTATGGTTCTATCCTAAGTACACAAATGCAATAGGTAGATTTTGTTTAGACAATAGGTACATGAGGCAAAGGGCAAGATAGTAAGAGGACAAAGCTCTGGCATGAAGCGGCCAACTTGTTACTGGAGCCTTACTATTTTAATAACTTACCTAAGAGCATGTGGTGGAATACAAAGGCTAGATTGGGTTGTCACCACCTTCAACAATCCGTGCAACAAGTAGCAACCACAGGCAAGATCAAGTATAAACACCATGTTTACACTATCTCTCACTACTCTAGTTATGTACACATAGATCAACTAGAGCACCTATTAAGGTGGTGATCAATGTACAGGTATGGGTCCTAGATTGCAATCTAACATCGAATAGCTATATACTAAGATAAACCACAACAACACTACTATTAGGATAGTATTGCACAAAGTAAAGACTATATAAAGTAGAAAAAGATAATATATTGAATAAAGTAAAGTCTTACTGAAGAGGGAAAGGTATAAGAGATATACCTGACCCTCTGGAAGACTAGATCTAGAAACCTGCACAAAGCTCACTACTCAACTCTAACTCCCACACTAGATTATCCTACTAGACTAAGATACTATGGAGCTACCCTACGCTTCACTTGAGCATTGGAGCTTGAGTGATGAATGGAGAGGGGGGCGTGCCCCTATATTTATAGTGGTTGGAGGTGGACCCATGGATCC